>NC_056744.1:1224916096-1225011081 GCF_019279795.1 Protopterus annectens
TTTAAGAATTAAGTTTTTTAGTTAATTATTGAATCATCTTTCTGATGTCAGTAGGCTTTAAAAAGTGTCAGTCCTGTGGGCATAAAATATCAGCTCAAGACCCGCACTTGGTATGTCTACTGCTTGGAGCCTTCCCACTTACAGGATCTATGCTCTATTTGTTCTTTCTTCCGCACCAGAGCCTTTCAGGGGTGAAGAGAGAAAATTATATTGAAAGGCCTTCTTTCCCTGTAGACAGGGTCCAGAATATCTTCAGACCCAAAGGAAATCTATCTTTTTTTCCCTTCCACTGTCAAGAAAAGGGATTAGGAAAGATTAAAAAAGAGTAAAGGACAGAGAAGTCTAAGGACAAGAGACATAAGGATCGTCTGGCAACTGTTGAGAAAAGGCCTTCCGGCCCTACATTTATTGCGGGTCTGGCACCTAAAATCTCGAGAGAGTCTGATCACACTTGTTCGTAGAATCCAGATTCCCTCACAGATGACCTATTTTATTCTGGTACTGATAAACTTAGTTCTCCTATATTACAGAAAATACTTTTGAGGCCTTCTTTGCTATCCTCATCCTCTAGGTCTAGCTGATCTACTAGGAGCTTCACAGGATTCAGCATTGACCGAATGATGAAGTATTTGAGGACACAGATTCAGCTAAAAGTCCTTTGGAGTCTGCCCCCAGGAAAAGGAACGGGATAAGCCCCTTTCTACCTTGACTGCTCAGCGTCCTACACCATCTCCATTCCCTGAGCCTGTGTACACCAGTTCCAATCCTCCCGCATTGCCATCTTCAGTGTCGACAGCTCTGGAGACTTTGGCTTCGACATCCTCCCTCACTCACTTGAATTTGATGCAGTCTGGTCACTTAGAGTACAGGAGCCAGAGTGTCACAGTCGAAGCTCCAACTGCAGAGTCGACTATAATACTTTTGGAGCCTCCCGCCACGTGGAGCTTCAGCATCGGTACTTCAATGCTGAAGTCCTGCTCGAGGCCTTCAGCCATTAGAATTGTGAGAGTTTGACTTAACTAAGGTGGCTTTTCTTTAGTTCCATTGGCTGAGTCAGCTTATAACTGTGGAGAGGGCCTTGACTGGACCAATATGACTGGTACATGCTCAGAATTTAGATCCATCTGAGTTCCCATCCAGGCTCTCTCTGAAGACTGCACCTACCTCTTCACATTCTGATAGACAGGGACAGACGGATCATTTAGGCCTTGAGACTACTTGGCACTAGAGTCCCATGTTCAATTCCGATGTGCACCCCTCAAGAGTCCCAAAGCACATTCTTCAGTAGTGGGAACATAAAACATAAGCATATTGACTCCTCTCCTGAGTCTGTCACCAAAGACACTGACCTAATTAGATGAGGAGAAGGTTCTCCCAGGTCCCCCTGAAGACCTCTCTTTTAGAGTCATCCTCAAATTGATGAAATGGGGGGGGGGTCAACTGAAACTTTCTTCTGAGTCAGTGTTTCTGAGATCTTTGGGTGCAGCCTTCAACGTCCTAGAAGCCTCCCCGACTTATCTGGTAATGTCATTACTTAGCCTGGAAGGAGCCCGATGTGGCAGAACCCATTCCAAAGAAACCAGACAGAAGTTTAGTTGCCCCTAAAGAAGGTAAATTCTGGGTTAACAGACTTCTGTAGCTGTCATGGTGGTAGAAGTAGCCACTAAAAAGAGATTGTTCAAAGACTTCCTCTGTCCATCTCCCTTACTGGGAGTCTGAGGCACTGGTCAGATTGGGGAAATGGACTTGTGCTTGTTACCTTTTCTCTTCATGTGTTGAACTACATGGCTCACTTGGCAGACTTCCAGAGGGATTTGATAAAGAAAATCAAATTCCTTGGCAGGTAGCTTGCTGGTGGATATCCAAAAACTGTGGATTTCCAGTTGTATACCCTACAGTTATCAAATGTCATGAGATTGCTTTTTTCTTGCAGCAGATGGAGCAGCCAGTACAGATATTACGATACATCGTCTTACTTGGATGCAGCTTTGCAACTTTGTGGAAAGCTTTAAAATATCCTTTATAAATGACCCTTATGATAGCTTCACTTTATTTGGACCCAAAGTCAAGGGTACTCTTACCAGTAGTTAACAGGATGCTAAGACCTTGTCTACTATTGGAATCCATTTTTCAACTCTCCAGAGATTCTTCTGTGGGAATCGGAGAGGTTGAAGAAAAATGTGGTTCAAAAAATCTCAATGTTTTCGCCAGGATACTTCTGGGGATAGCCCTCCCAGAGGTTGAGGCAATTTCATGGGACATCACCCAAGAGGTAGAGGTGTTCTGCATAATTAAGGTTCCCTTGGACCCTTCACTCTTCACTAAGAAACCTTAACAGTGTCCCTGAACACTTGCCTTATTGCTGCGCTCTTGGAGCAGTCTGGGAAGGTTTCTTATATCCTCTAGCCGGGCCAAATAGAACTTCCGATGCTTGGATGGTGGGGACCATTACCCGAGGTTATACAGTGACCTTTTTGGAAACTCGAAAACAAATGATTCCCGGCACTCCTACAGCAACAGAAATTATAAAGTTGCTGAACAGTCATTCAGCTGATTTCCCAAGACCATTTAGGATCCAGAGTCTCTATTCAAGGTTGTTCTTAGTGCCAAAAAAGACAGGGGACTCAAGACCAGTGTTGGATCTCGGCAGTGTGAATCTGTTTGTAAATTCCAGTTGATCACAGTACAATCCATTCTACCT
Organism: Protopterus annectens; assembly: GCF_019279795.1. Classification (NCBI taxonomy): domain Eukaryota; kingdom Metazoa; phylum Chordata; order Ceratodontiformes; family Protopteridae; genus Protopterus; species Protopterus annectens. Next base: position 1,224,918,798 of record NC_056744.1, read on the forward strand.
TTGCTTAGAAGGGATTGTATAGATTTCCTGGATGCCTACTGTCCTATAAAGATCCAGCAACAGTCCAAGAGATTCCTCTTTTTCCTGACTGGGAGCCAATCATTGTCAACTCAGAGTACTGCTGTTTTGCCTCGCCGCAGCTTCTCAGATGTTCAGCAAAATAATGACAGCTGTAGCGGTCTGTTTTGGGCTACAAGGGATCCAAGTATTCCCATCTAGATGATTGGTCTCTGACTGCTTCCTCCAGGGGTCTACTTGTATCACATCAGTCATTCCTGTTACAGCTGTTAACTCAGCTGTGCATCTCTATGTAAACCACAACAAAGGCAAGCAAATGCCTACCCAGCCCATAGAATTCACAGGCTGCCACGTAGACACTGTGCATCAGACTGCAAAACTGCCCTCAGCATTAGTCAAATCTATCAGATTTTTCCCTCTTCTGGTAGTAAAGTATATCGGACTCAGGCTCAACTGATATGCCCCGTAGGTCTAATGGCTTCCTCCATTGTGATGGTTCCTTTAGCTAGATAACATCCACTGTAGAACTCTTTTTTGTGATATATGTACAGCCCCTTCATTATAGAGTATGAATCATGCAGGCCTGCAGGGAACACATTCTGTGGTGGATTTGGTCTGATTTGGTTACTCAAGGCAGATGCTTCTGTCCTCCAATACCCAAAGCCACAGTGACCATGGGCACTGTGGGTGGGGGACATTTTGAAGGGAAAACCAGTCCTAGGTCCATGGTAGAGGCCAGCCTTCACATCAGTGTCTTGGAGTTAAGTGGTCCTCCTTGCATTGCAGGCACTTCAGGACCATCTAACCAAGGATATGATTGCCATTCACTCAAACAGTATGTCAGTGGTTTGACACATCAGCAAACAAGGTGGAACCTGATCATACCTTCTTTGCCAAGAAACCATGAGACTCTGGCAGCGGGCAATATCTTTGAACAACTTTTTAGTAGCAATGCACATACATTTTAACTCCAGTATCCTGGCAGAAAACTGAGCAGAATTATACTACTGCCCCATGAGTGGTCCTTTAATAAGGTGGTGGCAATGGATTTTGTACACATGCATAGTTAACACACAAATGTGATTTTTGTTTATGGTTCCATTTGTCATGCTTTATGTATTATATATTTTTTTCAGTTTTTTACTGTTTGGACTGAACCATGTTTTCTGTTGGTTGGGGGTGGGTATAAATAGCCTAATCAGCAATATGGTCGTGATTTTGTTTCTCTGAGAAAGGCTGGGTAGCCGAAACCAGTCTGAATAAAGGAATCTTTTAGTTTACTTGGTCTACAAGTGCCTTATGTACTCTTTATGCTGGCATTTGGTGTTTTGATAGGTTCATGGTTTGGCCGTGTATTCCGTACTTGCAGAGCGTTTGGTTTGCTTGCCAATGGATTTTCAGCCACTGGGGCCATCCTTAGTGCAGCCTTTTTGCTTCATACCTACGTAAGAAATGCAGACATTACATTGCCCTCATCCTTCCACAGGGACATTCACTGAAAGATGGTCTAGTCCATCACTGGCCTCCAGGTCCACTTTGCACCTTTCATCCTATCCCTCTTTTATCACGAAGTTCATTCGGAAAGCAATGGAGTTGAAGATTAGGGTAATCCTCATTGCCCTCTACTGGCCTCAGCAGGTATGGTTCCACTTTCTTTGGCCTCACCTAGTTCACCCAGCATGGGTTCTAGATCCATTCCTGGATCTCTTCTCTCACACACACACACACACACACACACACACACACACATCCAGGCTATCTCTACTGAACCTCAAGACCCTAAAGCTAACCCCATGATTTCTGTAATTCTAACTATTGCCAGAGACTAGGATTTCCTTCCCCATAGTTTGAATCCTATATTTTCTGAAAAGAACTTGACAAAAAAAAACAAGAGCGAGTGGAAGCATTTCCCCATCTGGACATCCTCTAATGGAATAGATCCCCCTCTTCCAAAAACGTTGGAATTTCTCTCTGAACTTTTTATGGCTGGGTCAAGTTATTCCACAGTTAAAGTACAGTTAGCAGCCATTTCAAACTTCCAAATAGGGTTTAGTAATGCTTACGTTGCTTTCCTCAAATTTTCAAAGCTTTTCTAAGAGGTACTTTTTTATTGAGACCCCCAATTCATGATCTAGTTCCCTCCCTGGGATGTCACCGTTTTGCTTCAGTCAGACCCAAGGGCCCTTTGAACCAACAGCATCCATAGACATTAAGTTTCTTTCTTGTAAGACTATTTTTCTGGTTGCCAGTACTTCTGCCAAATGAGTGTCAGAACTTCAGGCGCACTCTTGCAAACCTTTCTTCCTTGTCTTTCGTAAAGGCAGTGTCTTTGAAAACAAATTCTTCCTTCCTCTCTAAAGTGGCTTTTGAATCTAACATAAACCAACAAATTGACCAGTTTTCTTGTCCAATTTTTCCAGGAAAGGAGAACAGATGCCACAGACAACTTGGATTCTACTGCCATCATACCATGATTATCAGAAAATCTGATCAGTTTTTCATATCCTTATCCAAGAAAAAGTTGGAGCAATTGGTTTATAAAGTAACCTTCTCAAGATGGTTAGCAGATTGCATTTCATTTGTTTGTGATTCACTAGGCATGCCTCTACAATCAAAGTCTAAGGTGCACTCCACCAGAGCAATGGAAACCTGAACAACCTTTGTGAAACGAGTTTCTATCAGTGACATATATGCAACAACAACTTGGTCGTCAACTGGTACCTTTGTTTCACTACAAGTTAGATGTGCAGTCCAGGACACTTGCATCTTTCAGCTCTGCCATACTCTGGGATAGCATTCCTTGAATACACAAAAGTCCCTGTCAGGTAGCTTGGGAATCTGTCCCACACATTCAGTCAGATGAAAAAAGACAACATCAGATATGAAAGTTATGTACTTACCATAGCAATAGATCTGTTATCTTTTCATCTGGTTCAACACCCTCCCTCCTTCTCCCTACCAAATAGTCATTGTCTTGTACATGTTATTGTGTTCTTTCTTTTTCTGCTTGTTTTATTATGTAAGTGGATATATCTTTATGTAAGTATTCATAATGACTTTTAGGATCAGTCAGCAAACTCGATCTGAGGTCATTCGGGCAGGAGAGGGGTGTTGTGGATAGTCAGAGCTCTCTGATCCAAGGCTTTGAATAAGGTGCAGAGGTCGGATCTGGCTGCATCTGACAACCCACATATTGAACCAGATTAAAAAAAGAAAATACGGATCCATTATTATGGTAAGTACATAACTTTCGTTTGACATTACAGTGGATTATAAATTTAAGTGATGGCAGATAATTTATTTACAGTAAGAATATTTGCTTTAGCAATAATTAAATTTGCTAAATTGTCCATTGTGGCTCTAGTGACAGTAGTTGTGATGATGTTCATCGTGTTTCACTGTTGCAGTCATGACTGTAGGGTTCTCCCCTGCCGGTAGGCAGTCCTTGGTCGGCCAGAATCCCAAAGTCTGGGTCCGGCGTCGGCTGTTCAGCCATGCTCCCTGACGTCAGAGCACCAGGAGTACAAAGCTGACAGCCGACGCCATGTTCTCCAGTCTTTCTTGCCGTGCGGTGATAGCAGTTCGCATTTGCTGGTCGGCTGACTCCTGACAATTTTTGCTAAACGTACTTCAGTCCGAAGACTTTCTTCTCCTACTCAAAGCTAAGTACCCCGTTGGGGAAACTTTTTTCTTGCTCCAGTCCGATGTCAGAAAAAGTTAATAATTGTATTTCATGTGGGAAGCAAATACCTCCTAAGGATTTTCATTCTTACTGTAGTCCTTGCTTAGGCCCTGACCACGACGTAGCTAGTTGTCGGTTTTGTGCTAGATTCAATCAATGTACGATTAAACAAAGGTACGATTTTGCATTTCATTACTTCGGTAGGCGCTTTAATTACAAAATGTCGTCTGATTCGGTTCTGGCTACCGGAGTTCACAAACGACGCAAGGATAAAGACAGGCCTCCGAGGTCCAAATCGGACGATATTGTACAAGCAGAGCCAGCTTCAGGTTCGGCCGTCAGTGAGGTGCTTTTGCAGCCCCTGTCGGCCATTTTGGAACCGATGGCCAAAATGGACTCCCACGAGGAGCCAACTAGGCCTTTGAATATTTCTGTTGCAGGACCTTCGGACAATGCTCCTGCGGATGGGTCCGGAGCCGCTGTGCAGGTACCGGCTTCCGAAGGGGTTTTCAGGCCTACTCCGCTTCTAATAAAGGCAAAGCCTCCTTCCAAATCAAAGACTACAGCTCAGGCCTCTTCTGATCCGGCACCCAAGTCTCAGAAACAGTTACTTAAGATGGCGGAGGACTTACTATGATTAGGGGTTCACATCCCCCTCCAGATAAAAGGCCAAGGCAGGAAGTGTATTATGACTCCTCTGATCAGGCTTCAGTTTCTTCTGACCAGGAATATTCTTTCCCTCCTTATGAGGATTCTGATGCTGAGGAATCCATTCCTTCAGCTTCTCCCCCTGAGGATTTCTCTTTTGGGGAAACTTTACATGAAATGAGGGAACGTCTTCACTGGGAAGAACAGGAGTACTCGGAATCTAAGAAAAGACTTGAGGATTTTCTTCTTCTTCCCCAACATAGACCCCTGGCTATCCCTCCTTTGGATATTGTGGATGATGCTTTTTCGGAGGCTAACTTAACTCCGGACTCTTTTCCTCCAGCTCCTGTTAAGCCAGACAGATATTATAGGGTTCCTGATTCCCAGCAGTTTTTATACAAGAATCCTACTGCTGATCCTGAAACCATTTCTCAGGGTTCTAAGGGGGTTAAGGCCGCTACTGCTAAAAACCCCATTCCCACTGAGAAGGATTCCAGATCTTTAGAAAGATGGGGCAAAAAAGTGTACACTTCTGCTACTTTATCTATTAGGGCTTTAAACTGTCAATTTCATATGCTGAAATACCAGCAATTTCTTCTGTCTGTTTTGAAACAAAAGCTAACTTCCATTTCTGCCTGTGCAGATAAGGAATTACATGACTTAATGCATGCCACTGAACAAGTTGGGAAGCATGGTTTACACTGTGGATTTGATGCCTTGGAGGCTTCTTGTAGGGCTGCTGCCTCTGGTACAGTCATTAGAAGGCATGCTTGGTTAAAGGAACAAAACTTGCCAGATCAAGTGAAAGCTAAGTTATTGGATGCTCCTGTTGAGCATAATGTTTTGTTTGGACCTAAGGCTGAAGAGGTGATAAAGAAGATGGAGGACAAGGCAAAATCCATGCAAACGGTTAAAGATTTCTTACAAGTACAGCCACCCAGATTTAGTAGGAATTGGCCTACAAAAAATTGGTCCTTTCCTAATTCAGACAGGCCTCAGAGGGGTAGATACAGACGCTCCCGAGGAAGGCCTCAAATGCAAGCCTCTTATAGACCAAGACAGTGGACTGCTTCCACCCCTAGGGGAGGAGAGGACAAGGTTGCAAGCTCATAGAAAACAGGCTCAATGACTCCCTCTGTTGGGCTGCAGGAACTTCTTGCCTGGAAGCCCCACTCGGAGGAAAACTTTCTCTTTTTCACCTAAATTGGACTCGTATAACCCAAGACAAGTGGGTTCTGGATGTGGTTTCAAGAGGTTACAAATTCCATTTTCATACCCTACCAAGACCAAGCGGATGGCCGGATCTTCCAAAACATCAATGGTTAGAGGCCTTAAATCAGGTGGAGGCTCTCTTGGCTATGAAAGCCATAGAACTGGTTCCACTTTCAGAGATGGGACAAGTTTTTTTACTCAAGGCTCTTTCTAGTCCCCAGAAAGCAAAATTCATGGAGACCCATTCTGGATCTGTCAGTATTGAACACTTTTCTCGAAATACCAAAATTCAAGATGCTTACTCTCCAGCAGCTACTTCCAATGCTGACCAAAAATGCAAGGATGGTAACTTTGGATTTAAAGGAGGCATATTTACACATTCCCATCAGGCAGGAATGCAGAAAATACCTCGGGTTCAGGGCCGGATCGAGGCACTATCAATTCTCTGCGCTGCCCTTTGGATTGTCTACTGCGCCCAGGGTCTTCACCAAATGCCTGGCTCCAGTAGTAGCTTATTGCAGACTCAAGGGAATTCAAATTTACCCTTATCTGGACGATTGTCTAATTCAGGCAGACAGCAAGGATGTCTTACTCCAGCATCTAGAATTTGTTCAGAACCTTCTCAAGTTCCTGGGATTCTCTGTAAACAAAGTCAAATTTGACACCCTCACAACAGATAACTTTTCTGGGTGCTCTTCTAAACACCACAACCCAGATGGCATTTCTGACATCCGAAAAACAATTACAGCTGGCTTCAACTTTCAAAAACTTGGCAACTTTAACTCAGCTTTCTGCAAGGAAATTCTTGCAGGCTTTGGGTTACAAGGCCTCCTGCATCCTTCTCGTACCATATGCAAGACTACATATGAGGAAAATTCAGTGGTACCTAAAAAGTGTATGGTCTCAGCATTGCCACAGTTTAGACATACAGATCCCCGTCCTGCCTTGTCTCCAAAAGGAATTCCTTTGGTGGTCCAAGGCATGTACTCTGAACATAGGAAAACCCTTCAGCCTGCCTCCAGCCACTCGGATACTAACCATGGACACTTCAGATTATGCATGGGGAGCCCATTTTCAGGGCAACTGTCTGCAGGGCCTTTGGACAAAGGATCAGAAGCTCCTGCATATCAATTTAAAGGAAATGTTAGCCATACAGAACGCTCTATTGGCTTTCAGGAATCTTCTACAATCAGGACAGCTACTGATACGGACAGACAACACCACAGTTATGTGGTACATAAACAAGCAAGGGGGATCTCATTCCTATCCCCTTTGCAGACTAGCCATGAATCTATGGAACACAGCTCTAGCTTGCAAACTGGACCTTCAAGCTCAGTTTCTACCAGGGAAGCAAAACTTCCTGGCAGACAGTCTGAGCAGAAACCTGTTTGATCCACACGAATGGATGCTGGACACCGAAATATTCAGGATGATTACAGCAGTCTGGGGATGTCCTCACATAGATCTCTTTGCATCCCACCTCAATCATCAACTACAGATTTTTTGCACCAGGACTTTCCACGAACTAGCTTGGAAAGTGGATGCACTATCATTCAGTTAGAGAAGCCTCTCTGGGTATGCCTTCCCGCCTCTTCCTCTTCTTCCACGGGTGTTATTAAAGTTCAAACAGGACAAGCCCAAGATGATGATTTTGCTGGCCCCAAATTGGCCTCGACAATTTTGGTACCCATCTCTGAAAAACCTTTGTCTGGAGCCCCCTTGGGTATTACCACAGACTCCAAACCTTCTGTCCCAGCACCAGGGTCAGGTTCTGCACTCCCATGTCAAAACTCTCAGCCTAGCGGCCTGGTTAATCCAGGGTCTTTGATTCATTCTCTCCTACCAAAGCAGGTTATGGATGTCATTTTAGAAGCCAGACGTCCTAGCACTAGAAAATCTTATGCAGGAAAATGGGAAAGATTTTGCTCCTGGATGCAGGCTCAGGATTCCGATCCTCTTATTCCTAACATTCCTCTGATTTTACTTTACCTGACAGACCTCTTACATTAGGGTCTCTCTTTCTCTTCCATAAAGATCCATGCTTCTGCTATTTCTGCTCATTATAATACAGACCCTCCTATCTTTTCCCATCAGCTCATGAGACAGTTTCTCAGAGGAGCTAAGAACTTAAGGCCCCCTAGATCTCCTCCCATTCCTGCTTGGGATCTCAACTATGTTTTGGAAAAACTCACCTTACCTCCTTTTGAGCCTGCTGTCACTTCTGACATCAAGTTTTTATCTTGGAAGACAGCCATTCTGTTAGCTCTGACCTCTGCCAGGAGAGTTTCGGAGTTGCAAGCTCTCATGGCTGTGGAACCCTATATTATTTTTCATCAAGACAGGGTGTCTTTAAGGACTAATCCTACTTTCATGCCTAAGGTGGTTTCCAAAGTGGCTTTAAATCAAACTATTCACTTGCCAACTTTTTTCCCCAGTCCTCAAAATAAGGGGGAAAGGATCTTGCATTCCTTGGATGTACACAGACAACTACGTTTTTACCTGGACAGAACCAAGGACATCAGGAAATCAGAGCAATTGTTTGTTTCTTATGCTTCACATTCCCAAGGTAAAGACATTTCAAAACAGACCATTTCTAAATGGATTGCTCATGGAATCAGATTTTGTTATTCACACCATGGAAAGCCAATCCCAGGGAGTATAAGGACTCACTCTACCAGAGCTGCTGCCACTTCAGCTGCCTTCCTCAGGGGAGTTCCTACCAAAGACATTTTGGAAGCTGCAACTTGGAGTTCAGTGCATACTTTTTCCAAGCACTACAATCTACCTCTCTACTCTAAGTCTAGGGCAGGCTTTGCTTCTGCTGTCTTGCAGGGACTTTTAGCCACCCCCTCTTCTTTATGACCACCTCCCTTTTATTCTGCTTTGGGATTCAACCCTACAGTCATGACTGCAACAGTGAAACACGATGAACATAGTACAGTTGTGTACACTTACCATAAATGTAGATGTTGAGTGTCTTCACTGTTGCAGTCTGGGTTCTCCCTCCTGTCCCTCTTATTTTTTCTTTTGTGTGGTTCCTACTTCACCCTTCTTTTGAGGTGTATTTGCAAAGGGTATGGGATCTTACTCATTTTGGAGCACCTGACATCTGGGGCAAGAAAAACTGGAGAACATGGCGTCGGCTGTCAGCTTTGTACTCCTGGCACTCTGACGTCAGGGAGCATGGCTGAACAGCCGACGCCGGACCCAGACTTTGGGATTCTGGCCGACCGAGGACTGCCTGCCGGCAGGGGAGAACCCTACAGTCATGACTGCAACAGTGAAGACACTCGAACATCTACATTTATGGTAAGTGTACACAACTGTACTTTTCCTCTGGAAGATGAAGCTGATGGTGCAAATTCTAAGGATGCCACAACACAAGATCTGATTTAATTTTCATTAATTCCTTAACCTTTGGGTTTGGATCTGAACCTCGCATCTAACTCTGCTGCTTCTACAGCTTAGGATCCAACTCTCGAGCTCTTCCCTTACCGATAATGCCTCTGTCCTCTAGATTACCTCAGATCTCATTTGCCGTGCTTCAAGCAAGTCACGGTTTCCTTCTGTCATAGCTCCTTGGGGGGTTGTGAGTGTATTTACAGCTTAAACTTTAAATTTTTTGTTTTTAATATGTTTTTGTCACCCTTTACCCTATAAAATAACTTTGTTTTTATTCCTATTTTTGGGTTTCTCCATCCTTTATAAAACTTTTATATGTGGGCTGGTATAACTCTTCCCTACCATTATTGGTAGTTGCTTCTTTTTCCTTTTCCTCTCTTTTACCTTCCATAAAAAAAAAGAAAAAAAAGTAACTTAAATACTTGTAGTTTCTCTTATTTTATGTTATGGCTGAGAAATCTGACAAGCAAGCTGGGTTCAAAAAATTCACTTCCTGTGGGCACAAGATCCCACAGTCTGATGCCCACAGGGAGTGCTTGTACTGTTTGGGTCCTGGTCACTTAGATATAGATTGCAACGTCAGTGCAGGTTTCAGTGCCCAAGCCATTAGCAACCATCGCAACAAACTAGTTTTAAAGGGTCTTCTCCCTCAGACAACTACGTCTACAGCTGGATCTTCTACAGAATCAGGGTCTCAACCCCCCCCACTAAGAAGCGAAATGAGCCCTGGGAGCACAGAAAACACTTTCCTGCCCAGTCTCTAAAAAACGGCTACTACTGAGCCACCTGCCAAGACCTTGAAATTGTCATATCTGGCACAGACAATTGCTGACTCCTTCATGACACCAGACTTCTAGTTCCCCCTTGGAATTGTCTCGAATCTTAAGGCTTCCCTTTCTTCAGGGGACCCCACAGAAACCTTCCAGATCTCATTCCACTTCATCCTCCATTAGATCTTCCTGGGGTCTTTCTGAAGTGGAGGTGGACAGGATGATGAGGAGGTTCTTCAGGGTGCAGATACAGATGGGGGTTTTGTCTGCTTCATCCCCCACTGGATTCGTGAGCCATCATCCTAATTTTGTACCATTGATAATCCCTTCTCTGATGTGGCCTCCTGCTTCAGAGTCCTTGGATCCGAATGTTATGAGAGTCAATACTTCAGATCTGATGGCTCTTCCTTCCCCTGCTCAGATGACGTCTCTGTTCCAGTTGGCTTCAACCTTGTTGGAGCATGACTGATCTCTGATCTGAAGCGTCGCCATGTGGTTTGAGAGAATGTCTTCAGCTTTGAAGTGTTTGGAGCCATTGCTTTCTCTTGGAACCTCCATGCTGGACATTGCTTCGACTCCCCCTTTGGGGCATGGGATCCGTGAGGGTCCTGGTCTGACTGTTCTGAGAGCTACACACCGGAGAGACTGCTTAGGACATCTCTGGGTATTTCTGCATTTGAAGTGGTGGAGAGGGTGTTCTCCCAGCCAAGAATTAGTTTGACTTTTTATCTCCTTTGGATCTTATTCCTTTTCTGAATTCTATGCCCGAGCCTACTTATCCTTCACCTCAAGGACAGCCAGATCCAGAGAGTTTCCAAGCATCTCTCCCTGCATAGCTCCCTCTCCTCTTGTCTGACACCTAACTGGAATATCCCACCAAGGAGATCCCTCAAAAGAAACTGTGCAAAAGGAGGCACCTAGATTCCTCTCAGGAATCTTTAACAGAAAACATGGACTTTGATATAGAAAAAGGTCCCCAAGATCTCTACATGATGATGCCTCCTTTGTAGACATCCTTGGAAATACTACATCAGCAAGGTGGTTGGTCTAACTAAAGCCCATTCCTCAATGGAGTTTGTGTTTTTGTAAGCCTTCGGGTCTGGCACATCTACATCTGGGGTAACCCCTTCTGCAGATGACCTTATAGACCTTGCCTCAAACAAGTTATGGAAGCAGACAGACATCATGGAGCCCATATCAAAAAGAGCTGACAAAATCCTCAGTGTCCCTTTTGATAAGCAACACTGGAGAAAAGATACCCTGTAGATGCCATGGTTGTTGTGGCAGCTATGAAGGAGATAGTCTAACAAAAGTTCCACTGTTAATTCCCCTAACAGGCAGTCGAGTGTTGGACAGAGATGGAAAATGGGTGTATACATCAGTGACCTTTGCATTGTGATCACTGAATTATTTGGCCCACTTTACCAGGTTCAAAGGGACTTACTAAACAAACTCTCCAACACTGCCCTGGGGTCCATGTCTCGAGGAACAGAAAACCTACTTCTCAAGAATGGCCACCCTACAGTGCATCTCTAATGCGCCCATGAGGTTAATCTCTCATGCTGCTGAGGCCTTCTCTGGTTCAGGCATTGCCATAAGGAGACATGCCTGGATGCGACTTTGTAGAATCTTTCAAGGCGTCATTCATAAATGCTTCTTTTGATGGATCATCACTCTTTGGATGAACAGTAAAAAAAAAAAATATCCTCTCCCAATGTGAAAAAGAAGAGAAAACCTTGTCTGCCACTGGAATCAAATTCTCTGCCCCACAAAGACCGTGTTCCAGGAACCAACATGGAGGTAAGAAATTGTGGTTCAAGAAGTCACAAGGGCCTTTCCAGGATTCACGGGGAGAATTTTCCCTAGAGCCAGAAGGGGAAATGACCAATTTAGTAGAAACCACCCACATGGCAGAGGAGGTCAGCAGAACCAAGTATCTCAAGATTTCTTCTCAGACAAATGCTTTCTGCGCTCAGTTGCCCGACTGTCCCTCTCTGGAGGCAGTTGGGGGTGCTTATCCTTGCACATAAATGCCTGGCTAGCCATTATAAATGTCCATTGGGTGCAAAGAATCATATCCAGAGGATATTGTATTCCCTTTTTTCTAAACTCCCTCTCCAAAGAAAAATCTCCCCGATTGTTCCACCCAATCAGAGGGACTTAGCAGCAAAGCTGCTAGAGAAGAGCTAATTCAGAAGGTCCCACCAGACCAAACATGATCTAGAATCTACTCAAGGTTCTTTTTAGTCCCAAAAAAGGCAGAGGACCTGAGACCAATCCTGGACCTAACCTTCATAAACAAGTCTGTAAATACCTAAACATTTCAGATGGTCACGGTCCAGTCGTCCTTTTGAGCACATACAGTCCATTCTGTGTCTCCTTCAGTAGGTTTTCAGGACGCATACTATCTCATCAATATGAACAGGTGAGGTCAAAGGTTTCTCAGCTTCTGGCTGGGAGCCAGTCATTGTCAATTAAAAGCTTTGCCCTTTGGTTTCACCACAATCCCAAGGGTGTTCACCAAATGCATGGCAGTTGTAGCAGCTCACCTGAGACTGCTCTAATTCAGGGTGTTTCCTTACCTAGAAGGCTAAGTCCTGACCGCATCAAACAGGCATCTACTCCAAGCCAGGGATTATCCACTTCACCTAGTGAATATGCTAAGTATCACAGTAAATCCCCAAAGGTCTCAAATACATTCAGTTCAAGCGATGGATTTTATAGGCGTGCATCTGGATACACTCAACTGCCTAGCCCTCTTACCTTCAAACAGTATACTGTCCTTGAGATTACATACCTGGCAAATACTAGCCATCCCTTCGCCACATGAAGCATGACTAAAAAAGCTCCAGCTCTTCTCAGTCGCTTACCGTCTGCTCAGAGGTGACCTATGCCTGACCTATAGGGCCATGTCAAAACCTGAACTAATGGACATGCTTCACCTCAAAAAAACGTGATCCCTCAGAACCACTCATTCTAGCGACTTGAACAATAAACAGGACATGCTGGAGGGATAGATTCCTGTCCCAGCGACTCTCCTCGCTCTGGAATAGAATCCCAATCCATATTCGACAGAGCTCCTCTCTGACACTCTTCAAGAGAAATCTTGATGAGTGGATGGATAGTCGTAAGTTCTACCCTAGGATCACTTCAGGAGCCCTGTTGACAGAGGCCCAGGTTACTAATCTAATGGGGAGGCGAAAGCCATCACTCTGTGGCTAGGCTTATAAATGCCCATGGGCAGATATCCTAGTACTTACCTATGAACCTGCAGAATTGGTTCTGAAAGCACTAGGTCCAATGGCTGCCACCATAATGCTGTTTTCCTACAGCTCGCCTTCACATGAGGATTCTTCAGTGGACCCTAGCAGTACAATGGTTCCTACACAGCTATCCTCTGAATCATCCCGTCAGGCTATCTCGTGTGTGCAAAGACTCCCTCTCATGGTGGCTTCACTCGAGGGACGTTGAAGGACGTCCATTTTATTCTTCCTCCACCCATCACCACGTTGACCATGGACACATCTCATTTGGGGGGGGGGGCATTACTCGGGACGAGTTGTTCTAGGCACGTTATATACACAGGAGACCAATCTGCATATAAATGTCCTAGAAATGAGAGCGGTGCTCCTAGCATTGCAAGCCTTTACAGAGCTTTCTTCCTCTAGGGATGATTGCAATTCAAGCATACATGTCCATAGTTTGGTACATTAAACCAGGAGGAAACCAGATTGTACCCCCTCTGTAGAGAATCCGTGAGAGACTGGCAATGGGCAATCTCCTCCAAATGCTTTGTAGTAGTAACGCACATTCTGGGAAAATCCAACATCCTAGCAGACAGGCTCAGCAAAACACTTCTGATGCCTCAAGAGTGGTATCTAAACCAGTCTGTGGCAAATTTTGATCTTCCTCCAATGGGGTCAGCCTTGCTGCAGTCTCTTTACATTCCCTTCCAACAACAAATGCAGCAGTTTTTTTTACCCTGATCCTCCTCTGGGACAGTCACAGAGAGATGTTCTAGTCCATGTGTGGCCCTCTGGTCTCCTTCCCCTTATACCCCTCATTATCAAATTTCTCCAGAAAGTGCAGAGGTTAAAAAGCAAAGTGATCCTCATGGCACCCTTCTAGCCTCAACAGGTTTGTTTCTCCTTTGGTCTTACCTGATGCGTCCTCCCTGGACGCTGAATCCAAGTCCAGACTTCCATTCTCAACCTTCAGGACACACTCACCCAGATTTGATAGGCCTTAAATTGACTGCATGGTTTCTCCAGTTCCAGTGATGGCTAGACTTTCCAGGCTTTCCACTCCAGTTAAATTGTGGTATGTTCACACAGTTTCCACCAGAAAGATTTACAAGAGCAAGTGGAAAAGATTCTCCATTTGGGCTCACCAAAAATGTGGATCCTTTTACCGCTCCATTACAGCAGTTCATGACTTCCTTGCTTCAGTTTTTCAGAATAGAGCAAGTTATTCCACTGTCAAAGTACAGGTAGCAGCTATTTCCAAATATCACAATGGTGAAAGTTCATCTTTGGCTTCTTCCAAATTGTGTAAGGTCTTTCTCAGCGGTACCTTCTTGCTTGGACCTCCGTTTAAAGAACCTACTCCTCCGTGGGATCTTACTGTGGTCTTACAAGCTCTAGTTCACTCTCCTTTCAAACCTTCTGCCAAAGTAGATCTCAAATTCTTATCCTGAAAGACTTTATTCTTGGTTGCTATAACCTCTGCTAGGGAAATGGAGAATTGCAAGCACACACTTCCAAACCACCATATTGGATTTTCCATAAAGACAGAATCGCTCTACGTACAAATCCCACTTTTTGTACCAAACGTTGCCTCTGAAAATATCATCAGTCAGTCCATCAATCTCCCTGTATTTTTTCCTAATTTTGAAAACGAGGGCGAATATACCCTTCACCTGTTAGATTTTTATAGACATTTATGTTTTTATTTGGACAAAACAAAGGCTATTAGAAAATCTGACCAATTTTTTCCTTTTGAAAGGTGAAGTTGGGGAAAAGGAAGCCTATATCCAAAGTAACCTTCGTTAAATGGATTACAGATTATTCTGCAAAAGGTAAGAAATACAAACATATCACGCCTCCTGGACATGTGAAAGCACTTGGTTGAAGTCCACCTCAGCAGCTTTTTGGTGTAGAGTAGCTATTGATGATTGTGCAGCCACTTCCTGGTCAAATACTCATACCTTTGATACACATTACAAGTTGGATGTTGTATCCAGATAGAGTATCCTTTGGCTCTGTGGTGCTCCATAATATCCTTTCATGAAGGCCACACAACAGTTATGTAGTTGGGGACTCTGTCCCACAGGATGAGGAACGAATGAAAATGACAGCATCAGATGAAGTTATGTACTGACCATATCATTCCATCTATGTTGTCCATTTTCATTCTTCTAACCCCCCGTCCGTCCGTCCCTTCTGGGAAGACTTATAGAGGTGTTTCAGGATAGGTAAGGGAGGAGCTAGAGAGTCTGATCCTAAGCTATAGAAGCGGCCAAGTCTGATGAGAGGTTTGGATCCGAACCCACAGGTTGAGGAAGAATGAAAATGAACACCGTTGGAACGTTATGGTGAGTACATAACTTCTTTTTAATTGAATTAGCTAAGTGTAAATAAAAAAAAAAATGGGAAGTTCTATGGTTGCATTGGATTTGATTGAGTTACCATGCTTATATCCTAGCTTTGCCCAGTAGAAGCCACCTAGGCATCCTAGCGACATTGCTTTGGAGGACCAATTTAGATGAGAATTGTCAGTCTGGATGGATAGCCCCCCCCCCCCCCCACCCAAAATAAAGCTCTGCTTAACTTCAGCATGTGAAGTTGTTCAATCTCACCGTTCATTCATCACTGATGGGTTCGGAGCCAATCCCTCTGCTCCGACACGGCCGTTAGCAAGCTCAAGGTTTACCAAAAGCTCGAGACCTAGCCCCTCAAAATCTTTGGCTTCTAGTTCTAAGTCATCGAAGCATAAGACTGAAAACTGGGAGAATCTGCTGCAACATCAGATCCAATGCCTTCGGAGTCGACTGTTTCCATTGTTCGGAGCTGACCTATGTCCCTGGAGCCGGTATCGGAGACTCCTGCTTCTCCCCTTCTTCAATCTTTGCCTTCTGTAAAATCTTCTAGGTCTTCTGTCAGCCTCTCTGATTCAGACATGGAGCCTCTCTGATTCAAACATGGAGCGACTGGTGCAGAAGCTGCTGAAGGCTCTAGGACTTCCCAAATTGTTGTCTGCTCCGACCATTGCGTCTGAACCGAAGACCACTATTTTGGACATTTCTACTTCTCCTCCGAGCCACAATGGTACTTTGGAGCTGGAGGGGGCAGACCTGATTCTTGTAGAGCCAAGGCCTGCTTCTGCAATATCGGCTCCATCTGCTCGGACTTCATCAGCGCTGACCGCGGAGTCTAGGAGCCCACACTCTCCAGTCGGCTCTGGGGGAGGCTCTCTGGGCCTCGGCTCGGGTGAGCTTGGCTCCTACCTCTGGTTCGGAGCCTGTGGCCTCGGTGCAGAGGGAACTGGCGGTTCCTTTGGGGACTTCGGTTCCATCGTGTGGGAGTCGTGAGGCTATCGGAACCAAGAGGAGAGATTTGTCCCCAATGACCATCTCAACTTCAGGTCTAGCCGCTACTTCCCCTATAGTTCCTGGGTCTGCTTCTGTTCCTGTCATCCCAGCCCAGTGTCGAGACCCAGAGCCTCAGGTAACCCCACAGGGTGTTCCTTGTTCTTCTGAGACCTCTCCAGAAATCCGCACTGAAGAGGTTCCCAGGAAGAGTGCGTGTAAGAGGAGACACGTAGACTCCCCACAGGAGTATCTGACATCAAACACTGACTTAGATGAGTCAGAAGGGTCCCCACGATTCTCCTCTGAGGATATCTCCTTTGGGGAGATACTTGAAATCCTTAGACAGAGGGGTAATTGGCAGTCCAAAAGCCCTACTGAGGATGAGTCAGTGCTACTGAAGGCTTTCGGGTCTCAGCCTTCCACCTCTTGGGTGTCTCCGCCCTACGATGAGCTGATACAGCTGATCTCTCATAGGACATGGGAGTCACCGGACGCGTCAGAGCCTGTTCTCTGGAGGCCTAATAAATTCATCTCTGCCCCTGCGGATAAGCAGTTTCTGACTAAAGGAGTGCCTGTTGATGCCATGGTGGTGGCAGCAGCCACCAAGAAGGAATTTTCCTAGACTTCATTAGTCCATCCCCTTAACAGAGATTCTAGGGTTATGGACCGATACGGGAAACGCATCTTCAGTTCAGTAACATTTTCATTGCGATCGCTGAACTACCTGACCCACTTTACTAGACTACAGATAGGAACTCCTCAAGGAGTTAGGAGATGCTCTCCAGGGTTCTGTAGCTATGGGAGTTGCCGACAAAGTGACCACCCAGCTTGCTACCCTTAACTCCATAGTAAACTCATCCATGAGGCTCATTTCGTATGCAGCCAAGGGTTCGAGTAGGGCTGCAGGTTCAGGAATTGCCTTACGTAGACTGTCCTGGATGCGCCTATGTTCCTTCGCGGAACCCCACAAGTCTTCTTTCATCAATGCCCCATTCGATGGCACCACTCTGTTCGGGCCTAAAAATGAAGGAAACTCTCACCAGGAGTGAGCAAGATGGGAAGACTCTGTCTACTGTCTGAGTCTGTTTTGTCACCCCTATGCAGCCTTATCCTAAAGACACTAAGGGATGCTAGTTGCGGTTCCAAAAATCTCACACAGCCTTTCCAGACACCAGTGGTGATGCTCCTTTTAGAGGCAGAGGAGGGGGTAATGACAGAAGACGCTGCTATCGCGGTAGAGGGGGCCCGCAGCATCAAGGTGACAGAGATCAGTTCTCTGGTCAACCTTACCAGCGTCCCTGAAGGGAAGCCCGACTGCTCTACTCTGGAGGCAGTCGGGGGTCACTTATCCCTGTATCCCTACACCTGGCTAAAAATCTCCAATGACAAATGGGTACAGAGAAGAATTTCCAGAGGATATCTCATACCATTCACCTCCTTCCCAAAAACCCTAAGGAACATCCTGGACGTACCACCACGTTACAGGGAACAAGCAACTTCAGAGGTCCAAAAGTTGCTAGAAAAATGAGTCATCCAGCCAGTCCCAGCAGACCAAACAGGATCCAGAACTTACTCAAGGTTCTTTAGTACCAAAGGATCCGGAACTTACTCAAGGTTCTTTTTAGTACCAAAGAAAACAGGAGACTGGAGACCTATATTGGACCTCAGCAGACTCAACCAATTTGTAAAGAAGGAGAAGTTCCGGATGGTCACACTTCAGTCTATTCTTCCCTTTTTAAGGAAAGACAATTGGATGTGTTCGATAGATCTCAAGGATGCTTATTTCCACATAAAAATGGACATGACATCCAGAGAGCACCTGCATTTCTGGCTGGGAGCCAGTCATTATCAATTTCGAGCCCTGCCCTTCTGTCTCACTTCAGCCCCCAGTGTTCACCAAATGCATGACAGTGGTAACAGCTCACCTGAGGTGTCTTGGATTCCAGGTGTTTTCGTATTTAGACGATTTGCTCCTTTCAGCCA
This sequence comes from Protopterus annectens, assembly GCF_019279795.1. Classification (NCBI taxonomy): domain Eukaryota; kingdom Metazoa; phylum Chordata; order Ceratodontiformes; family Protopteridae; genus Protopterus; species Protopterus annectens. Next base: position 1,224,937,102 of record NC_056744.1, read on the forward strand.
CCACCCGGCATCAACTAGTTCAATCAAGTGGCCACACTCTGACTCTCTGCAATCAGTTGGGCATTACCATCAACTTCGAAAAGTCTGCCTTATCACCATTGCAGCATATAAACTTTATAGGAGCAGAGTTAGACACATCAACCATCACCTTAAGGCTACCATTAGAAAGAATCACTCTGCTGCATCAGCAAATCAGCTCTCTACTATCAAAGATGAAAGCACCAGCATCAGAAGTGTTAAAAATTTGGGGTTGAAGGCTGCTGCAATCATAGCCATTCCTCTAGCGAGAATGCATATGAGAATACTTCAATGGTTACTTTTCACTCCGTGGTCTTACCAGGGGCTTCCCATGAGTCACACAATATTGATCACAAACTCATGCAAAGAAGGGCCTTCAGTGGTGGTTGACGTCTCCTCGTAACCGTAGGTGGCCCATTTGTATTTCCACCTTCAATAGCCACTGTGACCACGGATGCCTCCCTGATAGGGTGGGGCATTATCAGGAGAGGACTGTCCAAGGCACATGGATGGAACAGGAGTTACATTTGCATACCAACATCCTGAAGATGAGTACTTTTGGCATTGCAGTACTTCCAAGACTCTTCCTCACGGGACCATTGCAGTTCAGACCGACAGTATGTCAGTGGTCTGGTATTTGAACAAACAAGGCGGGACCAGATCTTACCCCTTATGCCGAGAAGCCCTCAGAGTTTGGCAGTGGGCTGTATCCTCCCTGCGTTTTCTGTTGGCAATGCACATCCCAGGAAGATCCAACGTGATAGCAGACAAACTGAGCAGGGCAATTTTATTCCCTCATGAGTGGTCCCTCAAACAAGAGATAGCGGACAGGATTTTCTGCAAATGGGTCAGCCTTGCTGCGTTCTTTTTGTCAGTCACCTAAACACCAAATGCAGACACTGTTTTGCCCTGTTCCCCCCTCCGGGGGAGTCCCCAAGGGATTCACTTGTACGCGATTGGCCCCCGGGTCTTCTCTATGCATTTCCACCAATCCCTCTGATTTCAAAGTAAATTTGGTTCCCATTCCTACTTAATCACCTAGTGGAGGAACCATGGATTCTGGACCCGGTTCCAGACCTGCTGTGACACATTCATCGGGGAACCTCCATCCTTTACAGTCTCTACAGCTCACAGCTTGGCTGTTCCAGTTCCCTTCATAGCCAGGCTTGATAATATTTCTCAGGAGACGAGACACATCTTGTTGTCTTCCCAAAAGCCTTCCACCAGAAGATTATACCTCAGCAAATGCAAAAGATTTTCTTTATGGGCCTCCAAACAGAACATTGACCCTTATAAAGCACCCATGTCCTCCATCTTAGAATTCCTTATCGTGATTTTCAACAAAGGTTCAGCAGCAGCTACAGTACGAGTTCAAATGGCTGCCATTGCTAACTTTCACCTAGGAATAGACGGATTTAACATTATGACCCATAAGCTGTCTAGAGCCTTTCTCAAAGGGACCTTCCACATCAGACCCCCAGTGAAAGTTCCTTATGCACCGTGGAATCTGAACTTACTGTTGTCCAGGATTATTCTTCCTCCCTTTGAACCAGCATCATCCTGTGAAATGAAGTTCTTATCATGGAAAACTCTGTTTGTAGTGGCCATTACATCTGCCCATAGAGTGTCAGAGCTTCAAGCCTTATCTTTCAGACCACCTTATTTGATTTTTCACCCTGATAGAGTATCACTCAGAGCAAATTCTTCCTTTTTGCCTAAAGTTTGTTCCGAAACCAATATCAAGTCATTGAGTTACCAGTCTTCTTTCCCAGCCATTCTAGCAAAATGGAGTATATGCTACACAAACTTGATGTTCACAGACAATTCAGATTTTATCTGCATAGAACTAAAGATATTAGGAAATCAGACCAACTCTTTTATCCTTTTCAGAAACCAAAAAAGGTAGGCCAGTGGCTAAAACAACTTTATCTAAATGGTTATCGGATTGTATTGCCTTTGTTCATTCAGCTGTCAGTATGCCTTTGCCTCAAAAGATTAAAGCTCATTCTACCGGAGCAGTATCTACATCTGCTGCTTTTCAAGCCAAAGTGCCTTTAGATAATATTTGTACGGCAGCCACTTGGTCTAAACCTCATACCTTCATCACTCATTACAAAGTGGAGGTCCACGATCCTGAGAAATGTACTGCCATGAGCCACCCGAGATTTGGGGTGCTAGGGACGCTACCCATCAGTGATGAATGAACGGCGAGATTGAACAACTTCACATAAAGAAGTTATGTGCTCACCATAACATTCCATGTGAGTTGTTCCATCTCTCCTTCATTCTCACGTCCCTCCCTCCATCCCTCACTTGGCTGACAGTTGACCTGGAATCTAGCTTCATCTTGGTTATGCATTCCTTTTTTTTTTTGTTGGAATAATTATCTGGCAAAAGTAGTACATGCAGCAAACAAAATCTGAGGTATTCCAGGCAGTGCATCATGGGATAAGGGTCTAGGTCTCGAGCTTTTGGTAAACCTCGAGTTTGCTAACGGCCATGTCGGAGCTGAGGGATTGGCTCTGAACCCATCAGTGATGATTAAAGGCGAGATGGAACAACTCACATGGAACATTATGGTGAGGACATAACTTCTTTTTTGTATTTTTGGTACCTCCCGTGGGCATTCGCAGATAATGAAAAGTCTAGGTCTTCAGCACAATTTTATATAAAAAAGGGACCATGCATCTCCTTGTTCAGCTTATACAGTGTCTCCATTTTTTGTAATTGTTCCACTTAAAATCTTCAGTGTTGCAATCTCTCATTGACAAGTTATTCACCATCCCCTGAGGAAGAGGAGGGTAAGTTTATCCACCATCCCCTGAGGAAGAGGGCAAGTTAACTTTCTTCACTTAACCAAGTACAACTGTACAGCAGTTGCATTTTGTGGCCCGTGGTATATTTTTTTGCATTGATAACCATATACTGTCCTAGTTACTGCAGGACCCCTTATTTTGTATGCTTAGATGTGGCTTCCGATATATGCCACTGTGATGCTCATGCGATTTCTGGTGTTTTCTTCCACTGATCCTTGTATGTGAACCATAACAACTGTTTGCATTTAGCCCCCCCCCCCCCCAAGGGAGTTAATGGCTCCAAGCTTTCAATCATCAATGAACTTGGTCTGCCAGAGGCCTTTAATGTCAGATTTCACATCAGAGTAGTAGATGTTAGAGTTGGTCTTGGAACAGAACCCTGGGGTTCACCACTGGTGACTAAGTCTCTTTGAGGGGATAGTGTGCTATTAAATAGGGTGGTGTCTGTTAGATACCAGTTAGCATTCCAGAGGGTTGCATAGGATTGTATGTTAAGTTTAACCGGTATCCCTCCCACCCCCATTCTTCTACCTACATTTTAATAGCACCTATTAGCTTTCATCTGGCATTCTCCCATCCCCCTTCCAGTACCTTTACCTCACCACTCTGTCTTCTGATGTTGCATCACCAGGTAAAACAGTTCCTTAACTCACTAGCTGAATCACAGATAATGATATACTCTTTACTACCCCTCTTGTTCTGTTCGCACCATACCTCCTTACCTTGTATGAATACCAGTTTCTCACAATATTTCAGGTCCTGAAAGGCCATACTATCACCCCAGCTGTAAATCCTCCCACCTTCAACCATACTTTACAGTACCAGGTCCTATCCAACATCTTGTTCAGTCTATCAACATCTCAACCCCAGGCACATTAGCTCTAGATCCAAACACTACCACAAACCAATAAACAAATTCCTGAAGTTCATCACCAAGTATAGACTTAACCTAATACTTGGTGGTGATATTCACCCCAACCCTGGCCCACATACTTCAGATACACATACCCCCTCTACTTGCAATCTAAGCTACAAACCTACAATTAATAGACCAACTAACTCTCTCCTAGCCTGTCATCTCAATATTAGAAGCATTAATAACAAGGTACATGAATTGCATGCAGTTCTGGATGTCCACTCCCCTGAGATTCTCTGTTTATCTGAAATATGGTTAAAACCTAACACTACAAGCAATGAAGTGTTACCACCTGGGTACAACATACACAGGCTGGATCGTGCTTAGAGGAAGGGGGTGGGGTAGCTGTACTCTAAATCTGAGTTGAATGTCACCATAGATGTAATACAACCACCTCAGATTAATGACTCGGAGCTTATTGCCACCAAATTGCAACTTAATAAAAATAAATGCATTAATATCATCTGTATATACATTCCCCCAGGTAACAATATATCTACACTTGAAGATATCCTGCACTGGCGATCATGTCACTACCCCCAAAAAACCCTACTACTTGGAGACTTTAACATAGACTGGAGCACCTGTTCCTCAGAATCCCCAACCATCCATATTAACCTGCATGCATTTACACAAATCATATCCACCCCTACCAGGATAGGTAAACCCAACCAAAAAGAAAGCATACTTGACTGGGTACTCATAAATAGTCACTCCAACTGTACACCTCTGGTACCCTCCCTGATGGCCTAAGTGATCACCGTCTCACATATGTAATTAAGCACAAAGCCATTAATTCCCAACAACCCTTACTCAGAAAGGTTAGAAACAATATAAAATTTGACCTTGCCAAATTCCAGCAAGAACTAAACTCATGTAATTGGTCTATTCTAAAACACCTCCCCTTAGAGGAAGCAGTAGCATACTTTAACAACAAATTCCTTAAGATCCTTGATTTGCATGCACCTGTTCGTTCAAAGAGAACAAAGGCAAAAACTGCGCCATGGCTTTCTAAAGAGTCCAAACTCAAAACTACTCTTAAAAACAAAGCATGGGCTTTATGGCATTCTTCTAAAGACCCCCAAGATCACATTAAATACAGGCAAGGAACGAAACTAAAAAACCCATTTTACAAGACAAAAAACAATACTGTAATTTACAGACAGTAAATCAAAATAACCCTCAGAAGTTTTGGGCAGGTTTAAATAATCTACTACATCCTGGACAAACGTCAACCTCCATCCCTGCTGCTACTATTGATAAAACCCCTGAAGATGTTTCTGAAGTTTTAACCAATTCTTTACTGAGACAATTCAAGCCCTGGCTATCCAACTACCGCCTAGCTCCCCTGGTCCTGAAAGTAGCACCCCTAGAAACCTAGTCGCATTCAGCTTCCAACCAGTCACCACTTCACTTATCTGAACCTTGATCAAAAAATTAAAACCCACTACACTTTCTGCTGATCAACTCCCTGCCCAGTACCTACAAAAATAAGCTGATGCTATTGCTTACCCCATCTCGATACTAATCAATCGAACCATAGTAGAAGCTAAAATTCCCACCATCTGGAAAATATCCTATGTAATCCCACTTCACAAAGGAGACCGCTCTACTGAATTCTTAAATTATAGGCCAATAGCTATACTCTCTCCACTTGCAAAGATTATGGAAAAATGTATTCATAGACAACTCGTGCACTACCTAATCCAGAATCACCTTAATGCAGACACTCAGCATGGCTTCTGTCCTGATCACAGCACTACTTCAGCCCTCCTAGCCTTTACCAACACCATAAACCATAATCGCAGCAATAATTATATATCCTCAGCCCTCCTCTTGGATCTTTCCAAGGCATTCAATATGGTTGATCAACTTTTAATCCACACCCTGAAAATATTCTGTCTAGATACTAGAGCCCTTAAGTGGTTTCAATCCTACTTGAATGGTCGACAGCAGGCTGTCCTCTGGCAGAACAAACTCTCTAATCTTCTACCTAACACCATTGGAGTACCACAAGGCTCTATACTAGGGTCCTTGCTGTTCTCCATCTTCATTAACGACCTTTATACTGTCATCCCAAAAGTCAGCTGTATCCAATAATGCTGATGACTCTACTCTGATTTTGTTCGGCCACATCTCCAATAGAGTTATGGTCAGCTACCCAGACCACCTTTAATACAATAGAAAACTGGCTTTCTGAATGTTGTCTGATCCTAAATCCCAAAAAAACTAAAATGCTGCTATTTTCACCAACATGTAGGTCTACCGCTTTCACCTTTACCATAAATTCAAATGATGGCACAATAATCTTCCCTGACCCCTCTACAAAACTATTAGGTGTCATCATAGATAATAATCTAAAATTTGACCTACGTGTTAACCAAGCTATCAAAACCATCAATAAAAAACTAGGGTCACTTTACAGAATAAAAGCCTTCCTAACCCCTCCAGCTAAAATTGCCATAGCTCGCTCTCACCTTCTTTCAACCCTTCTGTATGCATCCCCTCTACTCTCGAATTTAAACAAGACTGTCCTTAAACTCTCAATTTGCTACAACCACATTGCTAGGTTTGCCACTGGGCTGCCTTAGGACACATCATTGCATCAATCTAAATCAGCTTGGGTGGCTTGAACTACCCAGCCTAATCCAGTATAACCAACTGATTATGGCCTATAAAATCCTCTATAATCCGGACAATACTCCTGCACTTAAATATTATCACCCCCTATAACAATCCTAGACCGCTTCGATCCTCTAACAAACTACTAATTCAGACTAGCAAAATTAACAACACAGCCGGTGACTCTCTTTGCAAACTCTGTAAGTAGATCCTGGAACTCTCTTCCAGCTGATATTACCTTACTTTTCCACCTTAGGTCAATTTAAAACTAGACACAAACATCTGTCACTTAACTGGCTATGTCAATGTTTCAAGCCTGGCCAACTCTCTCTAGAATGTGTAAAAATCTGTTAACCAGTTTACTGTGTAATTTAATTTAATCCTGACTTACGCTCTGGATTAACTCTAACCTGTGGAACTTGTTTAACTTGCTTACTTATGTAATCTCTGTAAATTATCTGTTTGTAATATGTAATGCTGGTATTATGTAATGCTGTATCTGCTTACCCTTGGAGCTTTTCTCCCCAAGCCTCCGCTGAAAATGGGCATGCATCCAGTCGGACTATCCCGGTCAACAAATGTAAACTAAATAACTAAAAATAAATGCCAAAGTGGGGTATAGTATCAAAAGCCTTGGGTAAATTGAGTTGGGGCTTCTGTCTTAATTTCTCCAAATATTTTGTTTCCAGTACTGTGATGAGAGTGGACCCAATTCCCAAGTCGGAATATGATTGGAGTTTATGAAATTGATATGGTTTCCTTCTTATGTTAGGCAAGAGTGCTCATCTCAGGACCTACAATGTACTCTACATTGCCCCTCTTGCTACGTATCTACTCTCTAGAAATACTAGTGTATTGCGTAATAGTAGCAATACATAATCTCTTCCTTGACCTCCACATTCCACTTGTTTTCTGTGTGTCTTGCTTGGCCTGTCTGTTATTATGGAGTACTGTTTCCTTCTACCACAAGGGTCCATCTTGCTTGTGTACCTGGCCTAACCTAGTGGTAGGAATATTTCCATGTCCTGAGGATTGTACACTGTCTTTTTTTTTCCAGACCTGTCATCAGTACTTAACCGGGAAGGGGCACTTTTTGGAAATGTGTTATTGTACTTAATGCACTTTCAGTTAAATCATTTAGTTGAAAACACTTTCAGTGATGGTTTAAAATTCCCTTTCCTCCACTGTTGTACAACCTCTGAGGGTTACCACCCTACAAAAGATTTGCTCAGGAGTTCACTTAAAGTGTCTTCAGCTGAATGTTTTCACTGAAAAAAAAGCACCTGCTGAATTAACATGAATCCACTCTTTTATCCTGTAACCTGTGCACGCAATCTTTTTATTTTGACCTACCTTTCTCCAGAAGATACAAAATAGTCTGTGTATCAGTGTCCTATTTGTGAGGTTTTATAAGAACAGGGTCCACCATGTGAAGATACTAAGAGTTCAGGATAAATTCAATACCAACAGTACTTCTCTCCTTTTTTGCATATCTCCATTCAGACAAGTAGGCTGTGTACATGGAGCTATTGTCAACTAGTGCTTCTCTGGCTCTTTCAAAGGCATCAACTGGGTTTAACAGGCAGTGTATACTTTTTACACATCAAAACTGGGTTAGGTCTATAGATTTTATAGTCTCCTTATGCCATTTTCTGAGGTCCATTATTATGCCTTCTATTACCTTGCAAAATATACTGGTAAGGTTGATGGATCCAGAATTGCCAGGTTTTGTGCAAATGGGGGGGGGGGTCTTGTTGTGGTGTTGAACTACTGCAGCTGTTCTCATTGCTTCCAGTATATATCCAGCAGGTGTATGTTAATAGGTAATTACTAGGCTAATGATTCCAGGGGACCTTTTTAAGCCTAACCATGCTTATTAAGAATCAAACCCTGTACCTTTTAAGGTAAGCACCTTCAACCATTATGCCAACTTCCAACCTAAAGCATATTTTAGCTGGATTCGAACCCTTATTCAGTTGTGTTTATCTAACCTCACTGAACTTGCACCTTGTGACACAGAAATATGTTGTCAAAGAGCTTATGGAGGTGGTCTGATAGAGGGTAGTAAATGGAGAACAGCTAAAGTCATGTGGCTGTTATAAGAAATTCTTTCTATATTGCACAATTTATAAGCAAATGGATTTATTCTAGATCTAGGGATGTCATTGCCCCCTTCACTCAGCCCTTATTAGGCCAGTTGTTGAATATATTCCCTTTGGCATGTATCTGTCTAAAACATGCAATAGCTGGAACACCCACAGAGATACCTTACTAAAAGGATACAAAGCCTGAACAACATGTCTTACATGGACCAACTGAAAGCCCTGTCACTATGCTCTGTATCCTACAGACTGCTAAGAATTGACCTGTGCCTGGCATACTAGGGTGTCTTCCAACCCATTACTGATGGATTTACTACAGGTCAGCCAGTCGGCTGACATCAGAAATACTGTAAGGATCTACACCTCTTCTGCAATATGAACAGAGGGGTTTGGAGGGGCAGGTGTATCTTGCAAAGGTACCACTGCTGTAGAACAGACTCCCTATCTACATAAAACAAAGCTGATCCTGTCTATATTCAAACCAGCTTAAATCTGTGAATGGAAAACTGAAAATTTACACAAGGATTGCCCCCTGTACTATTAATGAACAGAGGCAGCTCCTAAATGCTTTGTCCCATGCTTGAGTCCCCTCAGATTATCTGTGGTATGATCCCAGTTATTTTCATTGAGTAAGTACAGTATGTAACAATAAGCCCAATCTGTAACCAAGTGGAATAGGTTATTTCAAGCACAAAACGTGAAACTGGCAAGGCTTAAAATGACCCACGAGGGCATCTAGCCTAGTAATTACCTACAAACTTCTTTTAGTCAGATTTTAAACAGCCTGGTAGGATATCTAGACCCACAGACCTGGTAGCTTTTATTTAAGGGAACATTTTTAATATCTGTTAAGAGGAATTTAGCAGGGATGGCATGGACTGCATATTTTGGAGGAAGTTTGGAGGTGATGGAAGGGATAATTTGGAGCTGAAATAAATCTTGGTCATCCTTCGAAATTGACTTGGTGATGCCATTAGTGGTAACTTTCTTGAAAATGCTTGGAATTATTTGTGTGGTTCTTTACATCATTAAAGAATGTATTGTGGTATCTTTGGCTGTGTAGTAATGTTTATTGTATAATTAGCTATAGAAAGGCTGGGTTTAGGTTAATGGAGAATGAATGCATTTTATTAAGATGCATTTTGTAATTTGCAAGTGTCACATTTGGGGTTTTGTAGTTGGTCAGGGTATGAGGTCTTGTTTACTGATACTGCGATATTAAGGAGCTTAAGGTCCTAGTCAGTAAGTCTAGAGGTGATGGCGTTTTCAAGAAATACGGTCATGCCATTATCAACATTACTGCTAACACTAGGTGACCCTGTACCAATGGTAGACCTTGGAAGCCAAGTAAGAAGGGTGTATTGCCACTGTTCTGGAACCAGGTTTCAGTGAAAACAGATATTCACATTTTTCAATGCTTGGAAGACATCAAAGGAGTACGTTTTTCTTTAGGCTCCTAGCATTGAGTAGTAGTAAGCTAATATTTGCCAGATTTGAGTATGTATCTACCCATTTTGTAGCATAAGTAGACCGACATTGCCTAGGAAGGCACTGTGGAGTTGAGAAAGTCTTAGCAAGTAAGCTAAAGCCATAATGAAATTGGTTCAAGCAGTTGTTAAATAGCCAGAGTGTTTTTTATCTCCTTCCAGGCTGAAGCACACCAATAACTTGGTTATCAAGTTGTAGTCCCGAGAGTAGGCGCTGGGAGGAGTAAGACAGTTGCCAGGATGAGTACTTTCTACTGTTGTATGCTCTGTAGTTGTATATTCTGCAAACCCACTCTGCTAGGAACAGCAGTTTCCAGATTTTGTGGGGCAGTTTTTGCAGTCCGATCTGGTAGCAGGGTTCAAGGAATGTTGGTCATGTTGCAGGCCATAACGGTAGAGTAGCGTCTGCAGAAATGACAAGTTTTAAAGTAAACCACAAGAAGTTTCCCTCCATTTATATTAAATATTTGCAGTAGAACCGTTTCAAATGCAAAATGTGCACAGCTCAAAACAAGTTTTAAATTGGCACTAGCACATGTAAGTGCCAAAAAGGTTACTTCCCAGATGTGGGATTTTTATTGGATCCAGTTGTAGCATTCAAGTCAGTTTTGTCATGTAACTTGCTTGCAGAATAGAGTGGTGGTGGTGACTGCAACAAAAAATTTATAGCAGACGTCAAGAACATAAAGATCAGTAAAAAACTTTGCAATGCTGTGTAGCCAGTAGTAAGTCATAAACAACAGCAGTAGCCCTTTGTCTTACCTGGGGAATCCAGCTAGACCTGTTTTCATATGCAGAATTACCACATTATTAAACTGAGCTCTTAAGTCACAAGTAGTATTTTCAAAGGCATACATGCAGAAAAGATTACTTCCCAGACATTGTGGAACTGTTTTTGCAGTCAAATCTGGTAGCAGAGTTCACAGCATGTTGGTTTCTTCCAGTCGCAGAATTTAAAGCAGATTGATCATGGACAATAGGTTGTAAGACTAAGTTGAAGATGACCAGGGAAAAGTAAAGTAACATAGTAACTTGTGGAGTAGCATGTAGCAGTGGTCAAAGTGGAGTTCTTGGCAAGCCAGTTAGAAAAGCAGTAGGGTAATGCTTTGATGGAGAAGAACAAATGTGGAAAATGTGTTTAAGAAGAGGGGAAAAGAGTAAGGCAAGAGGTGTACTTTACAAGATTAACTGTTAAACATATGTCTGGCTTTTTCTTATCCAGATGAACTGCTTTAATGCACTGAATATTTGCTTAGTTATCTGAAAAATTAGTCTTGCTTCTTGCTGTATAGAAGCGGAGGGTAAAAGGAATCCTTTCTCATCTATAAGATTAACTTCTTTCACAGAATTTATCCACTTAATTGTATTACTACTAAAAATGTTTAAGATTGGGAAATCTGTCTTAACTGCCTTTGGGACTAAGGCTGCCATAACCTAAACAGCCTGGCATCTCAAACTCTCCCAGGCTAGGAGAATCTTTTCTATTTTTTTTTACTCAAAGTACTGTGTGAACCAGGGCCTTTATCAAGATCTTTTTTTCCTGTGCATAAAAATCAGGCACATGTACAGATGACAACAGGATTACCCTTACTATAGGGTGTTTACTGATTTCTTCAGTCTAAAAACTGTGCATCTCTATTCCTAGTTCATTCAAATCTCCTTATTCTTCCGTTACAAAGTTTATAAGATCAGTGTATTTTTCTTTAGAATTGCTGCAAGTATCATCCCCTTCCTCCGGCATTGGGCTTGCACCATTTCTCCTTTTAGGTTTGTTTCTTGCCTTGAGCAAAAATAATTCTGAATCCTGGGTTGTTAGACTTGCATTCAAGACTATTAAGTAACCTAGCCCAGATTCACAGTTGCTCCGAAGCACCACTGAGTTAACTAACTTGCTCCAGGTCACACAATAGGTAATTGAAGGCTGTGTGAGTCAAACTCTGTACCACAGGAAGTAGCTCATTAACAGCCCATAACCTTAATCCTCTGCTAATTGCCAGACTGCGCTGTGCAGCTAATACCACTGCCAGCAGTCTCCCTTCTCCTCAGTTGAGAATATCCCAGGAAAGTATTGTCCAGAAGTATTTCTTCAAGAAAAAAATCCTGTGCAGATGTATCTCTGGCAATGTCTACTTTATGCCCATTGCACCTTTTTTGATAATCGGCAATTTCACTACTGCAGTAGTCTTTGGCTATATGGGTTACATCCAGCCAGCTTCAAAATGCACCTACACTCTGAATTCTGATGGCTATCCCCTTGGAAGGAAATCTACAGTAAAAAGTGTAGTCAATTTGAGTAATTTCTTGCTGCTTTGAGGGAGAAGTGTTTCTGAGGCTTCACAGGAGCAGCGGTCAGCTTCAAGCTTCATTTCTGGCAGATGAGTCCCCATAGGGGAACCCTTCTGTACAGAAATCCCTGCCATTTTAAGAAAATATTCACCGACTAAAAACTCTTCCTCTTTAAGAAAAACTTTTTTTTGTTTTTTTTTTTGTTTTGTTTTTTTGTTTTTTGTTTTTTTTAATATTAGAAGTTTTCTGTCAGGGAACATTATTTTTTAGTCCGGGGATTATTTTATAGTATTGGGGGACTAATTTTGCGGTAAGTTCACTGGTTTTGTGAACTTTTGTGTGGAAACATTTTAATTTGAATGTTTATACTCCATGATAACTTGCCTTCAGTTTTTTTTTTTTTTTGTCACTGCACTTTAACAAAGAATCTTTTGAGTTCTGACAGGGTTTTTTATGCAAGGCTTGAGCTTTACTTTGGAGAGGGACTTAGAAGAAAAGTATGTGTGCTGCTTTTCAACAGTTGTCTGACAACTGGCCTTCTGACAGACTCTCATTCCAGCAGTGCTTAATGACAATCAGGCTTCTTCCTCCACTACAGCATGGATACATACTCTGGACCTGCTAGCTGTTCTCCTGCCTGATCTAAAAATAAAAAGCAACAGCTTAAGGATCTTTTGCCGATACCAAAGGCTCAGATGGTGCTTCAGCCACTAATATGCGACTCTGCAGTGGCCAACTGTTATTCTTCAGGCCATTCACTTGTAACACCAGGCTCCTCCTGTGTAGCCCTTTCAGCCAACATGTATGTGGGGTCATTCACGTCCTCTGCAGCTGTTTTATTGCCTGAGATGGGTATGGGAGAAACATCAACTTTTTGTCTTGGAGGTTCTTCTCGGGGTGGCCAGGGATTAATTGCTAAGCCCTTAGCAGTGTTCTTCCTGGGAGGTTTCTGCAAAGAAAAAACAAAAGGTTAAACATTGTCTATCTGAGGACATGGTGTCTGTTCATAAAGATTATTTCCTAACGTTAGCCAGGCAGTTATTACAAGATGCAAAAGAACAAGAATGTGGTGTAGATAATTGGTTCAACCAACAACTGAACAAAAGTAAACCAAAAACGGGAGGATGAACCAAACCACAGCAGGCAGCAGATAAAAAAGAATTCCATTTAATGGCAAGCGCTTTCACAGCACATCAAGCAGCTTCATCTGAACCAGCTTGATGTGCTGTGAAAGCGCTTATCATTAAACGGAATTTTTTTATCTGCTGTGGTTTGGTTCATCCTCTTTTGTTTAGGTCATTACAAGATGTTAATCCTAGAACTCTGAAATCCATACCAGAATGCAATCCCCATAAAGAAGTTAGAGGAAAGTTTTTCAGAGGATTCTGACATTGATGAAGGCAGGGCTTCTCCTCCTGTAGATACCCAAGCCTAAAGCACTTAATTGTGAAGAAAGTTGTTTATCTCCAACTCCCTTGCAGGCGTTTTCCTTAATATTTTAATTTGTTTTACAGGGCAGAGCACTGATCACTTTTGACCAGTTTCAGTTCAATTTTCAGAAACTGTTTCCAGGATGAATTAAGTATTTTTATGGGAAAAGGACAATGTTCCCCTGAACCAAGGAAGTCCTATCATATGTTTCAAGTGGATGCATCACATACTATAACCTTCTCTCCTGTTCTGTTAGCGTTGTAGATAGTATGTGTTAAATGCCGCTTGTAATGACCCTGACTCGTAACCTTCAGTCCCGAAAATTTCAGATAGTGCCTTAAACTGGCATTCTTGTTTTCTCATCTTGGATATAACCAGCTGCCATTTTGACCTCTTCACCAACTGGAAACAGTCTTGATCAGTACTAATTCTTCTCCTGGGGATGAAGAAGGTAATGTGTTGGAAACACTTGGTAAGAAAATTTCCCCTTCTTCCACTTTAGCATATAGTACATGCATGTAAGTTTATTTTCAGTTATGTCAACTATTGAGGGGATGCTCTGCCCACTTCCTTCAGAAGGAAGCTTATCATATTTCTAATCTCTCTCTCAAGTTCTTCAAACATGCTTTGAAGAGTGTCTTTGATTTGCACAGATAAGTGTCTAGGACCACTGCTACAGTTTTGAGGAGGTATGCTTTGGTATATAACCAAAAGTTTGCTGATTAAGTGAAGTCTGAGATTTTTAAACACTACTCTAGATGTGAAGGTTTTATTTGGCCCTTCTGCTACTCAGATTCTTACACAAAGAATAGCTTGAAAGGGTTAGTCTTTTCAGTCATTCTTTCTAATAGTAGGCTTACATAATTTTGAGTTTTAAGGTCAAGTGTTAATGCAGTTACTGATTTCTTGTGTGTTATTTCCTTAGCTGGAACGCCCACCATCTGTAGACCATTACAGGAGAGGTTACAGAGATTTGGACCGACCACGTAGATCTCCATCACCACGGTATAGGAGAAGCAGAAGCAGGTCACCACGTCGGTATGAGTTTCACTTTTTGGCTCTTCAGGTCATATCTACTGCTTAAAAATATAAGATAGTGACTCTTAAACACTGAAGTTTGTGAACACTATATTGATAGCATTGTTCTTGATCTGAAAATGTTTGTATTGCTTAAGTAGTCTTAATAGAGCAGCATTAGTTTAAGCTTTTGAATGTTTTGTGTGCTTTTCAATATTGTATTGAAAAATGTTACAGTGCTAATACGTTGCCTTCTGTATGGCATGTATGCTTTGATGCTTTCTGATGTGAGACCGTATTCAAAATGTGGCGTATGGCATGAACTAGATTATTTTTTGCTGTTCACACCCTGTAGTCTTGCTGTCAGGTGTTACAGCTGTGGTGTCAGAAAAATGTAAAGGAGTGTTTAACTAGCAAGCAGACTTAATATGTAAAATTATGATTGCCTGTGTCAGTGCTGTTGTGGTTTGTTTCAACAAATTCCTTCCAGTGGAGCTCTGAAAGTTTGCATGCAACTTCCAGTGGGCGGAGCCTAAGCTTTTTGATGAAATCAAATTTTCTCCTCACATTTTAAATAAATGTTCATATCTCTGAAACTGTAAGGGTTACTAAAGAAATGTAAACATCACATTATTCAGCACAAACTATTTTTATACTGGCAGTATTTTTTATATTCCAAGTCTTAAGCTGGATGTTAAGTCACAGTAAACACAGTACGTGTTAAATTTATAATAGTTTGTAAACTGTTTGCAATCTGTCAGCAACCAGTCAATTTACACACACACTGTCAGCAAACATTTGTTCATCCAGTTGAGAGCTTTCTCTTGAGACTAAGCAGTTCTGCCTATGCTAATAGATTGATGAGATATTTAGACAAATGTAACATTTTTAACACTGTGTTATATATGTGTGTCTGTGAGTGTGTGTGTGTGTGTGTGTATATATATATATGTGTATATATATATATATATATATATATATATATATATATATATATATATATATATATATATATATGGACAGCAATTAATATCACTTTACCTACACTAGGTAGAAGTCAAATATCAATGTAGCTATGTTTGTCATTGTGTAAGCTTTACCATGGAATATTTTATTACTTTCTGTGTAGTTTGGTTTGGAATTACTAATGCAAATATAAGCAAGCAATATTTGATGCCTAGAGGCATCAGTAGGATGCAACTGCAGCAACACCTGGAAATGTCATTACGGTGCAATGAGTTAAATGCTGCAGAACTATAATTCTGTAATGTCAGAGGTTTATGCAGATGCCATAATGGGTGCACACCCATTTTATTCTGCTATATACCTAGATTCATTGCATTACCTAGAGTTTTCTTATCCTTTCCATGTTCTTGTCCTTTACTTCTCACTTGCTGCCTAATGTTTTGTACCCTAATTTGTCTTGCTTTCATTCTCCAGATCATTTTCATGGCTTCTGATCTTGGTAACTTGCATTCCCTGTTCTCTCTAAGTTGGTATAAAACCTTAAAGTTCGATGTTTTGTTCTTAGAAAGTCTTAAGGGTCTTTGTTTCTTTCCCCCTGCATCTACATATTTATATTTAGACTTGGCTCACTTGTATAGGATTTGCCTACCTGGCATTGTATGCAGTATCCTTTTTGTACTTTACTTATGTAACGTAATATGGTTACACTTCACTTCTTTGATCTGTGTAGTGTAGTGCAGATTGTATAAAAGGCAGTTTTGTATAAATGGCTGAGTGCTTGCCAGATTAGCTAACAAAAGTATGTGCCTTTTTGGTAGGGATGAGAGATGGTGTGTGTTGGTTTTGGAGTAGGGGTATGATAAGGAGATATATTTAATGTATAAGCAAGTGTGTGTATATTAGGGTTGGAGTAAGAGTCTGGTAAGGAAGTAGATTAAGTTTCTGTGCAAGTGTTTGCAGGTGAGAGTAAGGTTGAGGTAAGGGAATAGATTTAGTGTGTGTGTGTGTGTGTGTGTGTGTGTGTGTGTGTGTGTGTGTGTGTGTGTGTGTGTGTGTGTGTGTGTGTGTGTGTGTGTGTGTGTGTGTGTGTGCATGCATGCTTGGTGAGTGTACAAGCTGTTGTGTGTAGTGATAGTGTTACGGGAAAAGGTCCCCCTGCTCACCTTAGTAATGCATACTAACTCTAACTCTGCACTATACCTTAAAAACTCTTTCCATAACACTGCCACTGTTTAGTTGAATTTGAGCTGAATTTTGATAGGGCTATGGTTTGTAGATCAGAAAAAGAAATCTGTTCCCTTAATCATTGTACAGAGTTTATTTGTGTTGTCCTTATTAATGATTGGCATGCTTTGTTTGGTCTTGTGTATCAATCATTTAACATGTTGACCATTTGTGGTATCATGTTACCCTATATGCTTATATATAGCATTTACAGATGGATATAGTTCCAGCATTACATAATTGTGATCTGTGCAGTAAAACATGCATCTGTTCCTCTAGCCTTTCATTCCTTCTGTCCTTGCAGTAACTTGAATGTTACTTTGCCTTTTCTAATGAGGATGCAGAGAATAAATGTTTGCAGGGTAGGTCTTTGCAAGCATTAAAACTGATGTCCAACAGCCTGCATCTTGAATACAGTGCTCTGTACTGTGAGTTTAAAAAAAGTGATAAAGCATTCACATCTGTTCCTAGTAGCATACAAATTATCTGAAAAGTGCAACCAAAGCAGTCTTTAAGGATTTTATTTATGGTCTGCTAAGCAGTAGTTGGGTTATCACAATTTATTTTTAATATGCAGAATAATGTGCACTATTAGTCCCAAAGTACATTACTCTACATTTGCTGATCCTGAATTTAATTCGATTGTCTGCTGACTGTTACCAAAGTTTGTACAAATAATTTTCAAAACATTACTTGCCTTATTTTTGTGAAGCCTCTGATCCACTTTTACAGGTAACAGTAAATCTGGTACAACATACATTATGGGAACCAGTTACTGATGCAGCAGAAGTTTTAAAGAAATGAGCCCAGCCAGCACTTATCCTGTGGAACTCCACATACGATGGGGGAGGACTTTGAATATTTGATGCACTTTGTGAAATACTGATGCACTATTTTTTTTATAAAGTGTATAATGTATGGGAAGTATCCACAGGCAACATCTGCCAGAGTACCCAGATTCCAGAGTTCCACAGATGTTTTTTTTCCCTCGGCACACCATGATGTAAGGCTTTGTCTTGCATAAAAAGCATACTTTGCCCACACTACATTCAGTTCTTTACCACATGTGGAACCTGTTTGTTGAAAGAGTTCACATTGCTCAGTCTGGCCTGTTAGCCTCAAGAGTACCAGTTCATAGAGATCTTCAAAAACTATATGACCTGCAAATGCCAGATCCTGTACGGAGATTAAATATTTTAATTGTCTGCTTAAACTGTTAAACTTGGACAGGTTTTTCAGTGACAAAACACATTGGTGTAGAGAAGCCTTTCTGTATGCTACTTTGGTGAAAGAATGCTGGAGGCTCTCTTGCAAGCTTCAGAGACAAAGTAATCCATCACTGATTTGAGGGAGTGGTTACTTCACCAAGGTGGGGGGAGAAAGTAAGGAGCATAGCAATAAAAGAATATTTCTAGGAGGAGACTGAGATACTGCTGCCTTCCTGAGAGACTCAGACGTTTGAGCTGCAAGAACCTTGCATGTTTCGGGGCCTTCATATGTTTTCCTCCATGTACAGTGTACATTTGCTTTGTATGACTTAAATTGCCAAAAAGGCGCTCTAGTTTTGTTTATTACATTTGTTTACTGGGTTGTGTCCAACTGGGCCAGAAGCCCATTTTCAGCAGAGGCCCGGGAAGAAAAGCTCCACATGCAGTAACCAAGCTTACAATAATAATATTATTATAATACAGTAGTCAGTACAGAGTACAAACAAAAGTGTACACAAGTATACAAAGTATTAAGTACAAGACATTGTAAACTTGTATAGA
Source organism: Protopterus annectens (assembly GCF_019279795.1). Taxonomy (NCBI): domain Eukaryota; kingdom Metazoa; phylum Chordata; order Ceratodontiformes; family Protopteridae; genus Protopterus; species Protopterus annectens. Next base: position 1,224,955,756 of record NC_056744.1, read on the forward strand.
GTACTAATTACGAAGAAAGTGTGCACAAAAAATTCAGAGATAGTATGCATATACTTTGCTGTTTGGCAGAGCTTGGAACAGGTCCACACCCAAAAGTAATGTCAGTTTTCCTAACCGTGTCAGACCATGAACAGTTGTAATCAGTAAACAAGAATTTAGATAGTGGTAGAAGATTTGAGAGAGAACAAGTCTGCTGTACAGCATTACGTATGAGAACAGCTGTAGAGCATTCAATGAAAAGTTGCTGTAGAGTTTCAGCAGCCCTGTCAAGGGTGCAAACAACGAAGAGGAGGAAGACGTGATTTGTTAGCATTCAGTGGCAAATGAGCCAATGAATTCTGTTAAAGAAAGTCTACTAATTCTGAAACCTATCCTAACAATTGTTTTAGGTGACAGAACAGTCCTCTATTATTGAGTCCTCTCACTGTATCAATTCAAGAAATGGGCATCCATTATTTGGCTATACCAGAGTTTACAAACTTCTGATAAGGTGAATAAAGTAATGCACCAATGTAGCAATCTCATTAGAATCACTCTGAGATGAAGGGATGCATAAGTTTGAACTAGGTTGTTGACCACCCAGGGTCTTTATAAGCCTAGCTGTGCAACTCAGTCCAGTTTTGTCCTCCAGTACATTGGGCACCTGTATGGTGGGGTATGTTAGTAATGGGATAGCTAAGGGTTTTGTGTATGTGTGTGTTTGGGGAGGGGGGGGAACTGTTAGTTTGGGATTAGTCAACTTACTGTTGAACTCTGTTCATCAGATACACTGAGTCAGACCAGGGGCAAATTTATGGTTTCCTATCCACTGATCATGATTTCTCATGAAAAGAGTCATAAATGAACTGCATTTCACATGGATTTGGGATCCAGTGAGATGCATACCTGTCTCTCCAGCATGTTTTATTTATTTTGCAGGCAAAGTTCAGGTCCTTGGATCTAGCTCTCCTAGTGTTTGTTTTTCTAGATGTGCAAGAGGTTTGTCAGAGATGGAAATTTGGATGCCTTATATGCCAGGCAACGATCACCTGACAGTAACCTGTAGGAAACTGAGTAAAGAAGACAGGGCCTTAAAGCAATCTGTGTAAGACAAAGGGTAGTCATACCCTGGATTTTGCTGGTGAGAAATATTTGGTGTTTCAACTTTTGCAGGTGCTTGGTTAGGTACATGCCAAGGCGTACATTGTATTTGATGATGGGTCTGATAAGGGTTGAGTACCATAGTACTGTAAATTCCTTGGGCCTAGATGCCATACCCATGTTTGAGTTGGGCAACATAGAATGAATTTCTTACTGTCTTTGCTACATGTTGGTCAAAGGCCAAATTACTATCAGCGTTTGTTCCCAAATCCCTAAATACCAGGTCAACTGTTAGGGATGTTTTATCAATGGAGTAATTAGTTTGGGTGCTATAATGCATTTCTTTCTGAGTTTTAATCTGTGACTCTAGCAGCAGTCATTTGTGTCATTGGTGGAATCTTTGATAGATCACAGTTTAGTTATCTGTGAACTTGGGGAGCCAGAGGCCTTTGAGATTAGCCGTGACTTCTGAGAAAAGATGCCAAACAGGAGTGGGCTCAATCCAGAGCCCTGAGGTACTACACTGGTGACTGGTGCCCTGGTGGAAGTGGTCTCACCAATTATGATGACTACTCTCCTGTGAGTTGGCTAGCAATTGAGTTATGTAGGGGTTTATATCTAGTTCTGAGAGTTTGTCACCAATACCTGAGTTGGTGTATTGTATTATATGTTTGACTGGGTCAAGGTAGGTGGTATGCACAATGTTTACCTCATCCATAGCCTTGCTGACCATCTTGAAGTCTACCAGGCTGAGTAGGCAAGACATTCCCTTGACAGAGCCAAAATGGGATGGGTCCAGTGTCTGTAGGTAGCCATTGTCTTTGATTTCCATGATTCATTCCATGGCTTTGCATACTAGACTAGTCAGACTGATGGGTCTATAGTTTCCAGGGCCGGTTTATGGTCCACCCTTGTGGAGAGGAAATGACCATTGTGGCCCTCCAGTCACTTGATATGTAAATTGCTTTGAGGGTGTAGTTGATCAAATACCTGAAGTTATCTTGCTAAGTCATGCTTGAGACTGTTTAGGAGGCAACCTGGTATATTGTTGGGGCCCATTGAAGCAGTGTTTTTGGCTTGGCGAGAGCTGTCCGTCCTGCTCCCTGTTGATAGTTGTGGGAGGGGAGGATATGTTGGAAAGGATTTTACATTGAGATAGAGGGGATGGATGAAGCTAGAGCTGAATTTATCAGCCAGAAGACTTGCTGTGTCGCCCTGAATAGTGAAGGTTATGCCCTTTACCACCAATTTTGCACACTGTGTACTACCTTTAAGGTTCCTGATGTAGCTGAAGAAGACTTTGAGCAGTTTGTGTTTCCTAGTCTGTAGAGGGATAATTGGAATCCAAACACCCTATTTGTGGGAGCCTGAGCACCGCAGGTAGGTTCAGGTTAAACTTGTGAGCTTTGTTGGTCATAGTGTGACCTGTAGCTGGCCAGGACATGGTACGGAACCTTATCTATGGAGACCAGGATGTGAATGAACTCTAGGGCATCATCCTGTTGCTTAACCTGGAGTTGTATTTGTTTCTAACGTGAAGCAAGACGCCTTCCACCTTTAGCCCCTGTGTTGTTGGTCTACGCGTGTGGAAGGTACTCTAACCTTGCACTGCTGGAGTACTTTCTGTGGCTTAAAACAAAGTCTCTGTAACAACATAGATGTCTACATTCTCGAGAGTGAGGAGAGCTTGTAGGCTGAAGAGTTTCTTGTCAAGGTGCTACTGCTTAATGCTGAGAGGCAAGATTGTTTTTATTTATTTATTTTTTGCCATGATAATAGTTTTGACCTTTTGACATTGAATAAAGGCTCTAAGGGGGGTGGATAAAGTCTTAGCCAATATGCAGAAGCTTGAGGAAGGGGCAAGTGCACTTCATCCTTCGAAAAACAATGTGGTCTGTTAACCATGTCCTCCCATACTGATAGTTATTGGATCCCACTGGAGTGACACCAGAAAATAACCCACTTGTTAAAATCAATCATTTTCTATCCATAATGTGGCATTATCCTAAGTGAAGGTAAAATGCTGCTAAATGTAAGGCACATACCAGTTTGTGACGCACATTCAGAGAGATCCATAATGTTGCTTTTCATATAGTCCAGTGAGATACGCCTCAGGTCATTTACACCCATACGGACCATGATAGAATCATATTGGTACATGTGGTGCACTGACTTGAATGCATATGTGATATTATGGATCCTAGCTCCATTTAGGCAATTAACCATTATCCTCTTGTTCAGTCTGGTGAGGGGGTGTTTGCTTGCCTTATTGACTTTGTTCTTTGGGGACCACTGGGTATACGCTTATGTGTGATGTTAGGTGCTTTTGACATGTGCTTTCCTGACTGCTGAGGATAGGTGTATAGGTGTTGCAGTTAGATGGTTTTGATTGACTTTTAGGTTTGGAAAGAGATTTTTTTTAAGTGCCTCTGCATAAGAAGGGGTGTGTGTGTGTGTGTGTGTGTGTGTGTGTGTGTGTGTGTGTGTGTGTGTGTGTGTGTGTGTGTGTGTGTGTGTGTGTGTGTGTGTGTGTGTGTGTGTGTGTGTGTAGTATGTGGTGAGTGGTATGTGTGTAGAATGTAGTGTCTTGTTGACATTTAGCCTCTTAAGGAAGTTATGTGGTCATCTCTCACATACTGTCAGTTTCTCTAAGGATTAAAAGGTTGTCAGAGCGCATGTGATTGCTACATTGTCTCAGGATGCCCATATCTTTCTTCCAAATGGAAGTGCCCTTGCCACGCTCCAACTTAAACCCCTCGCCACCTCATTCCACCTTGCACTGACTCCTCCAACTACCTCTACTATTACTTCATCTCACCCAAAACAATCCCTCCCCTACCAAAAATCTAATTTTCTCTCTAATATCTATTGTACTATACTGTCCAATCTCAAATATACTATTACCTCCCCATGCATAATATTTTCCTAACCTACTGATGGCTAGTAGCTATATATTTTGAAATGTTAAACCTACAATTGAGTTTATAATAAAAATATTCACTTTATGTAAATGTTGAAATTTCTGTATTGAATTATGTCTCTTCATTTTTGTAACATTGCGTTAAGCCACTTGCAAATATCATGGAGCTTATCTGTAAATATTTAATTAGCTGTATGAACTATGTCGTTTTGTAACATGTGAAATGCAACTCAGTTATTGCGGAGCTTTTCTCCCAGGGCCTCCAATGAAAACGGGCTCTTCTTGGCCCAGTGGAATTCCCCAGTCATTAAAATTAAATAATAAATAAATATCTACCAAGCTGGCCACATACTTTAGGGCAATGCATATCTGTGTTGTCAGGACCTGTATTATTGTTGGTCTGCTATGGTTTAGAGACTTGGTTTTTCGGGAGATCACTGGTGTGGTATCTGGGATTAAGGCTAACCTGCAGGTAGCGTTATTATGATCTGTTAGTGCTGTTCAACATGCTGACTAGCTACCCTAAGATTAGCTCCGCTCAAAGCCGTACTGTGTCATAAGTTAGTCCTAAGTACCAGCTTTACCTAAACTTCACAGTCTGTGTTTGCTACTATACAGGGCACTGCAGATCACTGCTGAGTGGTGAGCAGCCCTGTGTAAATCCATCTACTTTATAGCCACAGGGAAAAAAATCAAAAAGCAACTCCTACACCCTCTGGCCAGTTAACAACTGCACTTTGAGCTCACTGGAGGGCTTCACAACTCTGAGAAAACAGGCAAGCACCTTCTGCCACAAGATGGATGACTGTGGAAACTCTGGAAATTCTTAATGTAAAAGTAACTCTCAAGTGCTGACAAATGCCAAACAGGCAAGTCCTTGGCTAGATCGCCCTTCTGGAAGGCAAATTTAAATCAAGGCAGATCAGTAAGTAAACCAACAGACAGACTAGCTTATTTTTCAGATAAACAAGTGCTAAAATGCTTTGACAGTACCGTAAAACAGTAGTAGTCCTTTAAATTAGTAAGTGTAGGTGCAAAAATACAGTAAAGTTCCTTAAGTGAAAGCACATTGGATTCACAGGTAAGGTTGCCAAGTTTTGCTGAGCTCTGTGGAAATCAGCTTAGCAATAAACAACTATACTCAGATAGACCAGACCTACTACTACCAGTAGATGATTAAATGCGGTCCTCTTAATGTAAAAACAGACTTAAGTGTACTAAGTACAGTGCTATCCCAGTAATTTAAACAGGTCTATATCATATAATCGAACTGTGATAAGTCCGAACACCACAATATCAAACTGATAACTCCGAAACGTAATTAGTCCGAACACTCAAAACTTCGAAAAACGGCACTCCGAAACGCCAGCTTTACACACGTACTATAAAATAACAACACACAAACGCTCCACACAATTACTAATGTGGGGGGCTATTTTCCCCACCCCCTTACTTAAATATACCAACTCTGAGATTCCACCACAGTGGAGACTTCATGCATATGTCAGTGAGTACAGAAGGGCCAGCCATAACCGTTCGGAGTTCTGATCTTCGAAGTTTTGAGTGTTCGGACTAATTACATTTCGGAGTATTCAGTTCGATATTGTGGTATTCAGACTTCTCACAGTTCAACATTATGATATAAATCCATTTAAACAGCTAGTTGTTACTGCTAATAAGGTGATTTAAGGCAAGTTTAACCAATGGCAAGGTGAAATAAGACACTACAAGTATACAATGCCAAGCAGTGTAAATTGCACTAAAGAGAATTTAGTGTTTCTCGAGAGCAATCCTGATTGGATGGGTGGGCACTCAGTTGATCGGATCTGTGGAAAATAGGAGGGAAGAATTTAAATAGCTGTGAAAGAGGAGGGGAACTTTGGTAGTCAGGTTGCTATAAGGGGCATTAATAGAGACGCTGGCTATTTTTTAAAACGCAGCAAAAAAGGGGAGGGAAAGAGGGTTGGGGAAACCACAGCATGTGATTAATTTATCTGGGCTAGAGATAATCAACAGCTAGATTCCTTTGTTTAAAGATGTAACCAGAGAGGTCACAGTAGCCACACACTAGCTAAAATACATAGTAATATATAGAATTAGGAAACCAAGAGCATTACAATCAAAAGTAGAGCTGATACAAACCCTGTCTGTAAAGTATTTTTTCTAAAGAACAAAAATAATTGGCTTATAGTTAAAACAGAACAATTAATTGTTACAAGACAGAGATTCACTTATCTGGTGTAGAGATGCTGGGCAGCTAGATTCTTTTGTTTTAAAGATTTAACCAGGAAGTGCTCATAAAGCAGGGAGGTTACAATAGCCCTCTTGCCAGAGAGAGACATTTCTGCTAAAAATGATGATCTCAAACCTGTAGGAATCTATCCAGTAGTAATCGCTCAATTTCAGGTGAATCAAAATGCAGTATGAAAATAAGGATGAAAGAAAATTGCCAGGGTGTAACAAACCTATACCACCATTTTCAACCGTATTAAAAACAATGGATCTGCGAACAGGGTTTAACCAAGACTCCACTGCACACCCCCCCCCCCCCAAAAAAAAGTTTTTCTTTGTAACAGAAAGCAAAGCAGATCCCTTTGTTTTGGGGATACAAGAAGTGTAGCTATGTAAATTAAAATTGCAAGTAAACAGCTTCATGTTAAATACGTTTTTAGAGAAGATTCAAATAAATTGCTTCCAGAAAGCTGTTTTGTCAGAAATTTTTCCAAATATCTCATTCCAGTATGCAATGACAAACTGCTCTGTACTAGATGGTATGCACAAAACATTGTTACCTTGTGAATAAAAAGCCCCTAAAGTGACCAGTCCAACACATTTGGCAAACTTTAATTGCAGTCTTGCAATAACATCCTTTGCAATTTGTTATGAATAGCTGTGAAAATCTTACCATCCTCTGTAAATCAACATCATCATTGTTCTGTTAATGTCAAATGTTTGGCTCCCCTCCACTAAACCATATTAATCTATGAGTTTTGACAACACCTTTCCCATTCTTTTACCTGTTGTCAACATAAACACTTTATAATCATGGTTTAAAACTGAAATGGGCATATTTGAAGCTGAGTTTGGTAAGTCTTTACAGTCTTGGAGTATTACAGCCACCCACAGCTTTCTTCCAGGATGTTGGTGCTTTCCCTTCTTTTAAAATATTGGTAGACAAAACTTTCCAGATCTTTATTACTTTCTTCCCTCCTAATTTCCAAACTTACACAGGAATTACATCTTTTCCTAGATACTTTCCTACAGATTGATTATACGTCAGTTTTTTTCTCATCTCTTCCCATCTTAACTACTAATTGTTAAGCCTCATCTACCTCCAACCTTGGCATACGCAAGTTTTCCATAAATATTTCTATTTGCACATTTATTTCCTCATTTCTTGCAACTTTTATAGAAAGTTTAATAACCTTTCTGAAATCTTCAATACTTCTACAGTATCTCGGATTATTTTTTTTTTTGTTATTTTTCTTGTTATAGGCTACTTAAGTTTGACAGCAACCCTTTGTACTTTCTGTTGCCAAAGTCATCGTGCTAAAAATTTTTGTGCTCGAGTCATCAAAAACAGTTGCTTAACAGCAGTCTTTCTAAACTCCTGCATATTAACCAGATACTCTTTAGCACTGCGGTTGCTCCTGTTCTTTTACAGTGAGATTCCCCTTATTCTGCAATACTTTAAACTTTCCCCTCTAAATAATTTTTGGTGGTACTTAACCATATCTCTTTTCTACCCTATTTTTTAAATTACACTTTTGATTTTGTCATACTCACTAGCTGTAACTTCTGAAGAAATGTCTGTCTTCTTTAATAACACTTGAAGAATTTAATTACCCATTCCTTAATTTCCTCTCTTAACAGGTAATTGAGGAAGCACCTTTGTCCCATTTTTGTCATTACATTGCATGTTTATCTAGTTTTTGGCACATGATCTGAAATAGTTACTGAATGTGTATCAAAGCATCAGTTTAAATGCACATGTTCTTGTGAAATAAAATTTCTGTGTAGTCTAGCCCAGTTGTTATACCCTGGGAAATATGTAGATTGAGTTCATACTAATGAATTCACATTTTCCATAGCAAATATTTTTATAAATTTCTTCAGAAGTGTACCCTCTTGTTATATTTTCCCTTCTAGGTCCCCCAGTTACATACTCACTGTTGCAGATCAAGTTCCATTCCCTGCTGAAAGTTTATAATTTCTCCCCAAATTTTCTTAAGCTCAATAATAACAGTTTTAGGTTGAAAATAAATAAATACCAGCATAATCCTCCCTTGCCAGTAGCCCTTTCTACAATTATCTTTTTTCTTCTTCTGTCATTAGTGAGGCTCCCCTGGCAATTAGTATAAGTACTCCCTCTTTTCCTTTGTCCCTGATATTGTGCTGAATATCCATCAGTCACATGATCATTTCTTTCCAAATATGTCTCCTGTAGCATTGCTGTTTGTACTGTGCATTTCTTAATGTAATTCAATATTCCTTACCTTTTTGACTGTACCTGTGAGGCCATTCACATTCCAAAATATGGATATTGTAGCAATTATGATAAGTTATTATCCCCACCCATTATAAGTGTTTTTAAATGTCTTTTTCCAGCCTTTGTGTTGCATGTACCCACTAATGTTTGTCAGGTCAATCCTTTATACTTCCCCCGCCCCCAGAACACCGCTATAACCTATTAACTTGAAACAAACACGCACAACATATGTACATCTGAACTCTCCCAATAACAATTGTCCCAAATCGACATCTTGTTATTACCTTTTTTGTTTTTAAATTTGCCTGCTAATAGCAATTAATCATGACAAAAAAACACCACAAAATAACCATTCATAAGAATAGCCTTGTGTACAACCGTAAACTTGTTAAAAGATTAAGGTAAAGCATCAAAACTTGGAACAGAATGTACATTAACTAAAGCAGTATCCCTATTCATTTCCTTCATTGTGCTAACTTTAAAAAATGTTTTACCTTCTGCTCAGAGGCATTCTATCTTCCTATGTGGTAGAATAAGTTGCAAGGTTTTTGTCTGTAGAATAAATGGATGGGTGGGCATGGTTTTTTGCTTGATGAGCTTTCAGTGGATACTGCATGTACACTGAAATGTACAAATTATGCTGTAGATGATTCATCAAGTGCTGAAGTGTTAGGGTTGTTTTAAGAAGGCTGATATCACTTGGAACAGTGTCTTGTAGGGTATGTTAGAGGCATGTTAATGCTCCAGTGACACTAACCAATGATGCTGTTTATTTGGAAAACAAAAATTAAACTAGGTCTTCATTTACAGCGTGTATACAAACTTCCTCCTCCTAGTAGCAGAAAGAGCTGCATTACAATTGAGGATAGACTGATAATGCTTCTGCTGACAGAACTGCTTTATCAGTGAAAGAAAGTTTGTTTTAACTTGGAGACCTTCAAAGTAAATTGATCCTGCTCTTCATGTATATAAAGAAGGAATTCCTGTATGGAGGGACATAAACATATTCACTGGAATGGACTACTTTCTTTTTACCTATTCCCCCTAGGTAGCAGGTTTCACATTAGTCTTCCTAACTGACAGGATAACTTAACTTGGGGGGGGGGGATGAATTCATTGTTTCAAGCATTCCATTAAGATTATCTAGTGGAATTTTCAGAAGCCCAAATGCAGTTTGCTGTACAAACACCACCTTAGCAAGTATAACGGACATTTACATGTGAAGATTTATCACTGTTAAACAAGGCACTACATTGGGCTCTGAAGTTTTTACTTCATTTCATACAGCAAAGTTTTCATATGGCAGCTTGGTTTTCGAAGATGCCATACTTAGTTTCATTGAGACCCTTTTGCAGAATATACTTCTGATTCCGCATGGCTCAACACCTTTTTCAGTTTTCATTGCTTAGTAGTGGCAAGGATAATAGAACTGTTTCATCACATAAAACAGACAGTTGTACTTAAGGCTGGTCTTGAGTGAAATGGCACCCTAGGCAGAGGGCCTTATGAAGCACCTCTCCTGCTGCCCACTTGCTGTTTCTCACCTACATTATCAGGTGTCTGTCTGCCCCCCCACCCCCACCCCCCCGACCCGGCCTGCCCATGCCATCCAGATTACTTTTTTCTTCCTTTTCTCACAGTTCCGCATTTTCTCCAGTTTTTCCTATGTTCATTCCTTCAACACATCTTAGCTGGACTGCACTCTAATAAATGTGGAGAAATCAACTGCAGAAATCAACTGCATTAAGCTGGAGATCTGAGGACTGCTAGGCCCCATAAGCCATGGGAGGGGGTGGTTCTAGATGCCTGGAGGTGCACCTTAGAGTTTGTTAAAAAGTCTTGCATCCAGTGATTTCCTGAATAAAAATCCTGATAAAGGAAAGAAATTCACTTGTATTCTAAAACTAACTGTGCCTTTTTCCAGCATCCTTTCAACACTCCCTAACTTAACAGGACTGTACTGTAATAACTGTGAAGCAAATAATTGCATTAAGCTGGAGGTTTGGTGGCTGCTAGGCCAGATGAGCCATAGAAATCTAGTTGCTCTGTGGTATATTTTTAGAGTTTTTTTAAAGAAACCTTTTCATCCAGTGATGGCTTGAACAAAAATCACAGTTAAGGAACAAAATTCAGTCTTATTCTTCAGCATAAGTTTTTATTGAAATGATGCAGGAAAAAGCAAACTGAGCAAGACTACACTGTAATACTGTAGAAGAAATAACTGAATTTTATTTTATTTCACATTTGTTAACCGGGTTAGTCCAGCTGAGTTTGCAAACAAACCCATTTTCAGTGGAGACCCAAGGGGAAAAGCCCCAGCAAGTATAAGTAAAAAATAATGTGATAATGTACAAATTTTAATAATCACAATGCAAAATTGTAAAAAAAGAAAAGGTTATTAACTATTTGCATTACATTGATAGTAAACAACCCATTTTCAGTGGAGACCCAAGGGGAAAGAGCCCCAGCAAACATAAGCAAAGATAAACATACAGGACAAAAACTATTAATAACTACACTGCAAATACGAAATTAATTATAAAGAGAAAAACAAAAAAAAAATTATAAACCTTAAGGGTTGCACTGATAGTAGTGGACTAAAATTTACTACATACGAGAGTAAAAAAAAGATAATCATTGTTCAAAAGAAGGACAATGTATAGACACTGATAGGAAGCGGGGGGGGGGGGGGAGATGTAGTGTGGAGAATAGGAGGGGGCTATAGTAGTAGAGCTGAGGGATTACGAGGTTAGTTTAAGCAGAAGTTACTAACAGAAAAAGTTAGGAGATCCAACAGGTTATACAGTGGGAGAGCCGACTACGTGTGGTCAAAGCAACAGCATAATTCCAAGTTTAGTAGGTGGGATTTAAGCTCCTTTTTAAAACAAGGAAAGGTTGGTTGGATCTAATGTGGAGAAGGAGTTTGTTCCAATTTAGTGAGACAGTGTTTGTAAAGTAGTTTGCCAATATTCCTTTTGGGTTTACAAACTGAGAGAAGGTGCTAATCAGCACTTTGGGGAGGCCAGGGAGGAAGGGTAGGGAGTAACATGGGAGGCAAGAGCAGGGCAGGCAGAGGGGTTGTTGAGTATGGAAAAGGCAGTGTGGAGTTGCAGTTGTAGGAGAAGGTGCGGAAATTCCAGCCACTGAAGTTTGTTTAGTGAAAGGTAGTGATGTGAAGAATGTGATTGGTTTAGAATAAATCTAGCAGTTTTCTATGTTCGTTCCAGTTTCTGCATTGAGGTAGTTTGGATATTGGTAAGGATGGCGGACGCGTATAGAAGACTGGGTAAGAGAAATGCCTGAGCAAGAGTGCATTTAGTGGCAGTAGTGAGGAAAATTTTGTTCCTATAAAGTTTTTGGTGGGTTTTTTGATAGCCTGTTGTATGTGCAAGTCAAATTTTAGTTGGTCATCAATTATTACCCTAAGGATTTTGGTGTGTTAGGTAGGGGAGATAGTGGTGCCATCTAGGAGGAAAGAGAAAAATTGGATTTAAGGTGAGAGTGAGGTAGGAAGAGAAGTTGAGTTTTCTTAGGGTTAAGGATTAGTCAATTGTTTCTGAGCCATTTTTCAACAGAGGTAAAGGAATTCTGTGCTGGTGTGTGTAGTTTAGAGATAGTATTGGAGATAGATAAGAGAGTAGAGTCATCTGCGTATTGCATTACAGATGAGAGACTGCAGGATGAATGTAGGTTATTGGTAAAAATGTTGAAAAGGAGCGGTCCAAGTATGGAGCCTTGGGGTACTCCTTTTTGAACAGCAAGGAAGGGTGAGAACGCCTGTTGCCATTTAACAGCTTGTTTTCTGCCAGTAAGGTAGGATGGGAACCGGCCAAGAGGAGGAGAGAGAGGTTTAGGTCTGAGAGTTTAAGAAGGCTGGGATGAGAGACTGTACCGAAGGCTTTAGAGAGATCAAGGAATAGACAGGAGATGAGGAGGTTCTTGTCCCCTTGCTCCTGCAACCTTTTGAGTAAGGGATAGTAAGGCAGTTGAGGTACTGTGTTTAGGGCGGAAACCATGTTGCTTGGGGGAAGAGGAGATTTTCGTGAATGAGATAGGACAGTAGTTGAGTGTGCATACATTTTTCAAGGATCTTGGAGAGCGGTGAGAGAATAGCGATTTGGTCTGTAGTTAGAGGGTTCTACAGAGTTGTCACCTTTTGTACAGAGAAATGGTATAGAAGGATTTCTGTATTTCTGGTACAGTAGATTCCTGAATGGAGTGGTTGATTAAGATAGATACAGGATAGGCAATAGAGTCAGCAGCAATTTTCAGAAATTGAGGGGGGGTATCAGTGGAGGGAAAGCGTGGTTTTAGTTTAAGAAGCAGGGATTTGATATATTTAGTAGAAACGAGCAGCAAGGTAAAAGGCTGAGAGACAGAGGAGCATAGAGGTTTAGGGGGAGGTGAGGGTGACGCAGAAGATTTGGGATGAGCAGAGTTACCAGAGGGTAGGAGTTTAGAGATGCTGTCTATGAGGTGTTTGTTGAGTAAGTCTGCAGTTTCTGAGGGAGAGTGATAGGGGAAAGGGTAAGGGATGGTAGGAGAACCAGTGGTGGAGCAGGGAGTTGAATTTTTTTTTGGGGGGCCATTTGGGTGAGAGCTGTGAAATTTGGTGAAATATTAGCGTTTATCCAAAATAATGCGTTTTTTATATGATTTCTGAGTTGCTTATAACCTTGAAGAAAGGTGGGAGTTTTAGTGGTTTGGCATTTTTCCATAGAGCATCTCTTTCATGCATTAAAGCACGAGTAGCTTTGGAGAGCCAGGGTGCAAAATTAGATTTGGTTCTGATTTTCGAGTTGGGGCAAGAGAGTTTAGTACAGCAAGGAAAATGTGGTTGAATTTAGTAACAGTATTATTGAGCGGGAGAGTTTTTAGGAAAGACCTGATGGCAGAGAGTCTACAGTTAAAGGTTTCAGGGGAAAAGTTCGTTTCCTACAATCTCTGTAGAGATGGACATTAGAGAGATGAGGAGAGTGCCTTAAGATAGAGAGAGGAGAATGGTCACTAACAGAGTCAGGGAAGGTAGAAGGGTTACAGTAGCTGTTGGGAGAGTTGGTCAATATCAGTCAATTGTGAAACCAGTAGCGTATTTACTGTAGTGGATAAGGGGTAGTGATCAGTTGTGAGAATCCATACAGGTTTATGAAATGTTGGGGTGAGTGACCAATAAGGGAGTTCCAATCTATATTAACATCATCCGAGAATTATGGTTTCATAGGGGATGGAGGTGTTTAACCAGGAGAGTATATATTCAAGGATAGGGATGTTTTTACCTGGAGGATATAGCTAGAGGCAGTGGCAAACTTCCTATGGTTATTGATGCGGCAGTCTAGGAGCAATAGTTCAGCAGGGGAGAAGCTAGGCAGAGTACTGTCTATAGGTGTTAGCATCAGTGAGAGAGAGTACAAGATAGCCACCCCACCACCTTTTTTGGGTGTCCTATTAGACCTATAGATATTGTATTGAGGTGGCAGAAATTCAGAGGAATTAATATGCAGTTTTAGCCAGGTTTCCGATAAGGCCAGGATGTGAGGTTTGTGTTGGGCCAACCATGCGTGAAGATCAGATGTTTTGTTTAGGCTTTGGATGTTCATTGCAGAGATAGAGATGTTTGAGGCTGGAGATATTTGAGGATGTTTTTGGGGGGACAGCAGATGAAGGTGGAGGGGTAGTGGAGAGAGGGGAGGACCAGGATTAGGATGGAATTCACCAGAAACCAGAAGAGCAAAGTCCAGATGGAAAAGGTGAGGGTGGTCAGTAAGGGGAATGGAGTACTTGAGTTTGTGCTTAGGAGTAAGAGCGGGGTAGGCCATGAGTTTAAATTTAAGACATTGAAAGAGGGGAGACAGAAAACAGAGGGGGCAATAGTCCGTGGAGCTTGGTTATATGTTGAAGAGGTCTGGGAAAGCGGGGGAAGATATGGAGCTCAGTGTGGTAGGAAGTGCTTAAGACTAGTTAGATTAGAAGTGGGAGAAATAGCAGTAAGGAAAGCATTGTGTGATTGAATTAAGTTGGGGGGTCGGGGGCCGCTTGATACCCAGATGCCATGGTGTTCTAGATGCTCTCAGGTGCATTTTAGAGCATTTTTTCCCCAATCAGTTTGATGCAATGATGAACTGAACAAAAACGGTTCAGTATCTCACCCCCCCCCCACGAAAAAAAAAAAAGTCTTGAAGGCTTAATGCCAAGCTGACAAAATAGCAAATGTTACTCCTTACTTGTCACTGGTGAGGTATTCTTACTAGAGGGGTATCCTGCCACGTGTAGGTGTACATCTGGTCAGCCCAGCAAAGTCTGGACCCTTCAGAGCTTCGTACATCAGATGTATGGCCCATGAAGCATAAGTGACATAAGAGTGCAAAATCCTTAAAACTTTGCCACCAGCCTGAACACAGTGTTTTGGATGTGGTCTCGAGGTTATATGTGTAGTACATGTAGATAAATATGCATGTGTATATACCTTTAAAAAGCTAATCAAGGGCTTCACTAGAGTATAAATACTGAGCACATGTGAGCCTGGCTGCCATTTTGTAGTTAGCTGTTGAGATATGAACATATATGTATGTATGTAAGCTCTGTTAGTTCATTCCTATTTAAAGATGCTGCTATCCATCCTGATGTGTTTATATGTATTAAATCATCTGAAAGAATCCCCAAGCCTTATTATTATTTGTAACGGAGATGAACGAGTGACTTGGTGTCAGAAGTGGCACGTCTAAAGGACATGGTGTCAGAAGTGGCATGTCTAAAGGGCATGAAGCTTATCTGCTTGGCGAAAACAATTTAGGCACTTATTTAGATTTTGCTGGAGTATACAGCAGTGGACCATCCCAAAAATGTGTATACTTTGTAAAACGAGTCAGAAATGAATTTTAAGTATAAATCTTGCTCAGGACTTCTTGTTTGCATATTATGAAATGAGGCATACAGAACACTCTAAATAATTTTTGCATAAATATGTAAGATATTGATAAAAATATTCAAATTATTACGGAAAATGTTTGAAATAAAGTCCAGATTGCATAAAACAAATAAATTAAAGGGTAAAGACTGCTTTTTCACAAAGCATATATATTTTCATATTAAGCAAAGATATCAGAGTTATCAGAAGTGTGTAAAGTTTTCGCATGTTTGTCCAGTGTTAAAGTAAAGCTGTTTCGCAGAATACAGTCATTGCAAAGCATATTTTGCAAAGGAAAGTATTTCAAAGAGTTTATTGGGCATTTGAATGTTGTTACAAGCTCACAGAGCAGTTCATGCATAATTACAAGGGACATATTTTCAGTGTGTTTTTTGTATACTCTGTGGGCATGGCAGACAGATTTTGAGAGCCCAGTGCACTTGCTTTTGACAGTAATATTGCTGAGAACTGGAGTGTGAACAAGGGTACAATATTTTCATATAGGCTGCATCTTCTGATAAGGATAACTGTACAAAGGCATTTATTCTACTTAATTTACCTGGGTCAGAAGCTATAGAAAGGGAAGGTTCATTTGTGTATGCACCTGATATTTATGCTGGAGAATGGGGAAAGCCATCATATTGTTGTACAAGCTGAGTCAAGGAAGGACCCTGAGTGCTTAAAATGTAAATTTAGAGACATGTGTAACCCCAGACAAATATTACAGTGGAAAGGCCGTTATTTTACACAAGGGATCAAAAGCCTGGTGAAACTTTTGCAGCATATATAACTGACCTGAGAAATAAAGCTAAAACATGCAGATTTTGTGATTTAAGGGATGAGTTGATAAAAGGACAGGCTTGTGTGTGGTATAAAAGATGATGCTGTGAGGAAGATTTTGCTTTGTGACAGTGATATAACTTTGAATAAGGCCATTGAGATTTGTCAGATATACGAGCTCGGAAAAGCACACAAATATACTTACAAGTAAGAGCATCTCTGGAAGGCAGAGTGATAAAGCTCATATTGATAACCTGCATCATGTGGTTAAAAGAAACTGGCCCAAACTCATGGCAGCCCCTACCCGTACCTGCTGCTAAACTGCAGAACTTTCTAGCACAGTCTCAGTGACTCACAAGAGCGAGTCGGCAAAATCAAAAGGGTTCATGGCTGCCTCTACCCCTAATGTACCAAGTTTCATTGTCAACTGTCATAATTGCGGCAGTAGTCATGAATCGGTTCTGTATTATATGAACAAAAGTTCATATAAGCGAACGCTAAATGAGCGAAAATCCCAGACATCGAAAACAGTATTGTGGGGGCTGCACCCCCCCCCACACCCCCCACTAAATATATATTCCAACTCCGAGATCGCATTACAGTGAGGAAAGGGCAAAAACTCCAATCTTTACTGTATTGTGATCCCACAACACGCACCTCCATGTCAGAGTTTCGCTCATTAGAGCGTTCACTTGTATGAACTTTTGTTCATATAATATAGATCCTCATGAATCTAAAATGGAAAAGTGTTTAGATTTTGGTCAACAATGCCACAGATGTAATAAATGGAATCATTCAAAAGATTTTGTAAATCAAAAGGCCCACGTTATTTTATAAAAAGGGAACATTTTAAGAAACAAGTTGATCAGTTAGACTGTTGCAAGCCCACTCTTTTTAAGTTAATGGTTTGTCATTGCTTCATGAAACTGTTAATGCAGTAGATTTAAGGGCGAAGAATGAAGTATTTTTTTACTGTTTGCATAAATAAACCCACAGAGCTTAAAGTTCACACAAGTTCTGAGTGCAATGTTATGTCTCAAAAACATTTACTGAAGTGTATAAAGGTGAAAGGCTTGATTTGGCAAGTTGTGCAAAACTTATTGCTTATGGAGGTGAAGAAATTCAAACTGAAGGCTCAGTTCTGCTTTCATGTTGTTCAGCAGGAAGAAGCTACAACTTATTTTATGTGGTCAAGAGACGCATCTAGTCATTAGGGCTCCGAGACGCTTTGAAAATGGGACTGACAAAGTCCATCATGTTAGCTTAAAAGACTACTACTCTAATTTTGCCCAGCACATTTTTTCTACTTATGCTGATCTTTTCCAAGGCAAACTAGGCAAATTTCCAGTAGTGAAATCCATAAAATTAGACCCAGAGGTCAGTCCAGTTGTCAGACCAGCACATAACGTTCCAATAGCCATGCAGGACAGAGTTGAGGCCAAGTTAGACAAAATGGTGTGACAAGGTGTAATTTGTCCAGTGGAAACACCAACGGAATGGGTATCTTCCATGGTGGTAGCTCATACGAAAAGCTCAGATGACATCAGAGTATGTATTGACCCACAAGATGTGAAGACTAAAAAGACCTCATGATTCAATGCGCACAGTCAAAGAAGTCGCAGCCTTGATGCCAAATGCCACTATTTTTTCTGTCTTGGATGCAAAGAGTTCATTTTGGCAAATTCAGCTTGACAAAAAAAATCCTCAGTCCTCACTAGTTTCAGTACACTGGCAGGTACAGATTTTTGAGAATGCCATTTGGGATAAATTCTGCAAGTGAATTCTAACAGCATGCAAGGGAGCAACTTTTTTCTGGGTATCCTTGTGCTATTATAGTAGACGACATATTGGTAGGAGATTGTGATGAAGCAGAATATGACAGAAACCTCAGAAAAGTTCTAGAAAGGGCACATCAAGTGAATCTTAAGCTCAATGCACATAATGCAAATCCAGGCTACAAGAAGTTCCTTATGTTAGTCATTTGTTCATGAGTACAGGCCTACGACCACACCCTTCAAACAGCCATTCTCAAGATGCCACCTTTGGACAATTGTTCAAATCCTGCAATGTTTTCTTGGCATGGTCAACTACCTAGGCAAGTTCATTCCAGACTTGAGCCAACTATCAGCACCATCCAGAGAGCTGACGCATAAAGATGTATCCTGGTCTTGGTCAGAGCAGCACCAAAGCATTTGATGTCCTGAAACAGAGAATTGCCAGTCTGCCGGCTCTCCAATACTGTGATGTTCACAAACCAGTGACATTTTCCTGTGATGCTTTGAAATTTGGACTTTGTGCAGTTATTCTGCAAGAGCATCAGCCTGTTACCTATGCATCGAGAACTCTTTTCCAAACAGAACAGCAGTATGCCAAGAATGAGAGAGATTTAGCAATTGTTTGCATGTTCTAAGTTCCATGATTATGTTTATGGTAGCTCTATCCAGATCGAAACCAATCACCAACCATTAGTTACAATCTTGAGAAAGCCAATGCATTCAGCTCCAGCCCGACTGCAAAGTATGATGCTGAGATTGCAGAAGTACAGTTTCAATCTTGTCTACCAGAAAGGTAAACGTCTTTATCTTGCTGATGCGTTATATAGATCACCAAGAAATACCACTGAACAAAATGACAATCAAGGTTTGCAATTGCTTGATTTTGAAGACATGGAAGTGAGAAATATTTCTTCTATATGTCTTGATGAGCTGAGAAATCGCACAGCCACAGATCCAGTTTTGCAAAGACTCAACCACTTTATCATTCAAGGATGGCCGTCAAAGCAATCTCGCGTACCACAAGAACTGCAACATTATTTTCCATACAGAGATGAGATTTTTTCTGACAAAGGTATCATAATGAAAGGTCTGAAAGTCATGGTTCCAAAATCCTTGCAACCAGAGTACATTACTGCCTTGCATCGTGGTCACCCAGGAAGCGAATCCACCAAAAGGGCGAGAGAGGGAGTATTTTGGCCTTCTGTACCAGAAGACATTGAGAGCACTTTCTTCTTGCTCAGTATTTTAATAGTACTAAGCCTCATCAACAGAACCACTTTAGCTAACCATATTCCAGAACTACCTTGGTTGACAGTAGCCACTGATATCTTAAAGTGGAATGGTCAACATTATTTAGTGTTAGTAGACTCTTATTCCAGTTGGTTTGAGATGGACTTACTTCCCAACCTAGCATCCAGTATTGTCATTACTAAGATGAAACGTCATTTTGCTGTGCATGGAAGCCTGCACAAAGTTATTTCTGATAATGGCATGCCATTTACAAGCCAACAGTTCAAAAGATTTGCAGAAGGATGGTACTTTACTCATGTCGCAAGTAGTCCAAAGTAGTAACCCCAGCCAAATGGTTTGGCAGAACATGCAGTATAAAGTGCAAAACAGTTACTTAAGTCAAAAGATAATACTGATGTTTTCTCAAATCTCTTGAATCTCAGAAATGTTGCTTGCGTTAAACATCTTGGTTCAGCTGCTCAGAGACTTCTTTCGAGACAAACCAGAACCACATTACCACTCGGTAGTCAATTGTTGGTTACATGTGAAAAACGACAGATCAGTGAAAGCCAATCTGTTGAAGAAATGCCTATCCCAGATCTCCTACTACAGTAAGACCAGTAGACCTCTCAGTCCATTACAAGAGAGAGAAGTGGTAAGGATGCAAGCGTCCAAAGGTTATGATCTGATTGGTGTCATGAAGAATATTGGTCCAGAGCAGAGATTGTACATTATAGAATCAGAAGGAGCAACTTTTAGGTGGAATCAGAAACATTTGAGACTGGTATCCAAGCCTATACCATAGCAAATAGCCAGTGAGAATTACTTTTATCTCAGAGTGAGTTGTCTGGTGTTCCAATTACAGAGGAAGTTCCAGAGGACATTCCTGTTCCTATGACGAATCCAGAAGTTCCTGATAAGTTTTGCACCGCAGATTTTCCCTGTTGCTAAATCTAGTCCTGTTATGTGATGAGATATGGTTGAATCTCTGAACCCTGTAGCAGATATGAAGCAACTTGGACATGTATATTGTGTTTTGTCTCTAATGTACATAGTAATGCGTGCCTAGCTAATATTGTTTTGCATGAAGGGCAATCTTTTTTTTTAAGAGGGGAAAATGTAGATCAATATACATGTGTATATACCTTTAGTACAAGCCCTCGGATAGTTTCTTAGAGTATAAATACTGAGCATATGCGAGCCTGACTGCCATTTTGTAGTTATCTATTGAGATGTGAGCATGTATGTAAGCTCTGTTTGTTCATATTTAAAGATGCTGCTATTCATCCTGATGTGTTTATATGTATTAAAGCATCTGAACAAAATCCCAAGCCTTATTTGTAACCTAGACAAACGAGCGACAGTACAGTTCACCGAACCTAAGGAAGATAAGTACCCCATTGTAGACTCCTTTCTAGATGACGTACCTACAATGAAACAATCTAAAAGAAAAGGTAAAAGTGCAAGTGTGGGAGGCAGATTCCACATAATGAAAGAACTGATGAGTGCCTTTTTTGTTTGGGTGCAGATCAAGGCCATAAATTGTGTTCTGTTTGCCAGACCTCATTAATAAGACCCTGTGCAGCTGACTTCCCTCTCTGTTTTGATTTCCCTGTTAAAACAATGCCTTAAACTCCTTGCTTTTAGGGAATCATAACTTGGTAATCTTCCCATCTGGATGTCTGGCGAACTTTGAGAAAAGAAGTCTAAGAAATGAGGCTTCTGCTGTGCATCTGTCTGATTAGAGACCACAGACCCATCCGGTTCAGACACCTGCCCCCTCTGTCGTGACCCTGTTGGTGACCAATTCAGGATATGTAGCTTACATGATGTTGTTCTGTATCATTGTTGCAGTATTCTTCAGGAAGGATCTCCTGCCAAGGATAGCCCAATATCCGGCCAGTATACCAAAGCCTTCACATCTTGCATGCTCTGTGTATTAGACCTATGCTTCCTGGACAGTATGTAGAGCATAAAGGTGACTTACAAATGCAGTTGCCCCGAACTGAATTGCCTCAAAAGAGAAATCTCCATGGGACAAAAAAGGCCATGCACTTCCAGAAGGAGAAATGCAGATGGAAAAGGGAGACCCTCAGCCAGAAGGGGAACCCAAGTAAAATCCAAAGAAAAAAGGCGGTTGGAGGGAGCGAGTGAATACCACATTAGTTGAAGAAAAGGACATCTAGTGTTTGTGGTACAAATTTACACAACTGCACTATGTCCTTCTGTATAACTGTTGTAGTATGCAAGATAGGAAGGCTTTGGTATACTGGCCTGACATTGGGCTATCCTTTGCAAGAGATCCCTACTGTGAAGAATACAGCAACAGTGAAGAGAAGGAAATGTACTCTTATGGTAAGATTTTAAACAACTATACTTTTTTTAATTTCTCCAAGTCTTTGGGGTTTCTAATACTATCACGGGAATGGGACCCCATTGCTAAATCAAAGTGTGATTAAAGTTCATGAAATTAGTATTTTTTCAATCGTTTATTAGCCAGAAGTGTTCTTTGCAGCACCTGCAGTGTGCCCAGTATTGACTCCTCCTGTGATTCATATGGAGTTACACATATCTGCAACATATTTAAGTAAGATAGTAAATTATTTTTTATAAGATCTGTTGCTCTTACTACTATGAGTATCCTTCTACATGCAAATCTTGGTATTTTACGACTTTGTATCCCTCTGTATGTAAGACACTGTAGCCAGTAGGTGTAGCAATTTCAGTGATCAATGCTACTTTTATCTTTTCGTGGACTACTATATCTGTTTTCTCGCATCTATTTTTTTGAACTGTTAGTAATGGGTGATCCCATATGATATAAACTTCATCATTTTCTACAGTGCTTTGTTCGTTTCCAGTGTTTTTCGGCTACTTCAGTATATTATAATGTTTGCACAATCCCAAGTGCAGCAGCCTTGCCACATTATTATGCCTTCAGTATACAGTCCTTCTGCCATTAGTATGTCACAGCCAGTAACAAGACGTGCGACTGTTTTCAGTTCTGTTTTACAAAACCTACATTTGTTTTTCTCCCACATGTTCAATGGACTTAGTAAATCCATGTGTACCTAGTCCACTATCTTGGGCCACCAATATTAACTTTCCTCTTTTAGTTTAAATTCACCTTTCCTTAACTGTTCCTGCATTCAGTCCTGATCAACATGAGGTTGTGTCAAGGGTTTTCTGTAGTTGCAACTATGTTTATGATTTTTCCACATTTCTTGCCTTCTCATCTGATCTTTCACCTTACATTCCTTCATTTATTTTTTGGCACATGCAGTTGCTACCTGATTTTATCTGCATCTGGGTTGATTTTCACTTCTGCTTGACACACCGATATGCTTCTGCTAAACTAAGCAGGGAAGTCATCTTAGACTTCTACTCCTCATGTTTCAAAACTTTCACAATGTTTAGGTCTTATGAGGTCAGCAGATGTGTATGTAGTCCTACAATTGCAGATCTGTACATGTAATCAATTTCGAGGGGACCCATTCCTCCTTCAGAACAGGGAATATATAGTCTTGTTATACACGCGTGATTTTTATAAATCTTTTGATGAGCATTGAAGCATCCTTCTTGTTTTCCTGTCCAACCGATCGAACACCTTTTGGGATCAGTCACTCCAAAACTGTAAGTTAGGACAGGAACAGAAAGTTGGTTTATAGCTTGGACTTTGTTCCTAGATGTCAGCACTGTTTTTCAGTATTAATGTTAGTCTTCTAAAATATTGCTTATTAAGTTTTATTCACATATGTTCATGTTTTATTGTTGCTTCTTCATCAGTTCCCAAATATGCATACACTCCCTCTTGCTCAAGTTTTTTTTTTTTTACGTCACAGTACTGTCCTAGGCTGATATTTTCTTGGGTGCTGCAGCTTTCCTGCTTTAAAGGTTGCTTTTGCACATTTATCAAGACCAAATGGCATTCTTATATAGTCATCTGAAAAAGTTTTGACCAGTGTTTTCAGTTCCTCTTCTGATGAATGGAACAAATTTTAAATCATCCACAAAAAGTCTTTACACTTTTTCTGGGAGATAAATTGTATCCATGACCTAATCTGATAAGTAGACAGCTTAATGGGATAAGGGCAAGGCATAAGAGCAGCAGTGACAGTCACCCTGAAATACCCCCTTTGAATTTTTATCCCTGGAATAATAATTTCTTCTTTTTCATGGCTTAACTGCTAAGTGGTTTGTCACTGTTTCATGGTCACTGTAATGTAATTGATCAGTGAAGGGTGTATCTTAATCATTTTTAATCGCTCTTTTTTTATCTATGAATGTGGAATACTGTCAAGTGCTTTTTTTATAGTCTATCCATGTCATACTTAGATTCTTCCCCTCTTAACAGTTTTCCATTAGGACTTTAACAACAAATGATCCTTTGTTCCATATGACTTTCTTTTGTTACCCTTTTGTTCTATTGCCATGATTAAGTTTTCTTCTAAATGACTACACCTCAGTTTGTATGTCGTCAGAAGGTAAGTTATCGTTCTGTAGTTGCTATTGCAGGTACGCTCTTAAGTATTGTTTTTCTTGTTCGGGGTGTGCATATAAATAGTACTTACTCCTGGCTTAATCTTCATGTAAAGATGTTAATACTTTTATCCAGAAGTTAAGTACTGCATCTGGGATTGAGGTTTTCCATTTAGAAGTTTTTGTGAACTTTGTTGCAGTCTCTGGCCGTTACTTCATCCCATTTCATATCCGGTACATTTGAACGTTTTTCTTTCTTTTATTACTTCTAGCCATTCAGCATCTTTATTATGTTCCATGGGATCTTCATAGATTTTTCTCCAAACTGTATTGATTTTTTCTTTTTTGGTGGTGGTTCAATTTCTTTTGCCTTTTTCCCAATTCTGTATAGCACTTTGGGGCATCAATAGATTGCCTATTTTGTACTTTTCCTTTATATTTGTCTGGATAGCTTTTAAGTTTTTTCTGCCTGTGCTGATATTTTCTGTTTATTTGTGATAGAACAGATCACGATCTGTCTTGCAGTGATTCTGGCTTTTCTATACTCTTCCAACAGTGATATTTATATATCCTATTTACTTCGGTTATATCACATGAATCAAGATGAACTACCCTAATTGCTGTGTTCATTTGTTTGATCAAACTTCACATTTTTGGGGTTTTATTGACTTTTTGTAGTCTATCTTTCATTGATCTTAATGTCTGTCCATCTCTATTAAATCACGCAACTCTTCTGTTAGATTATTTTCTTCTAAACTGAGGGCACATTATTTGTTTTCCATTTACTGCGGGCATTCTACAGCAAGTTCCAGAGCATCTTCCTGTGGCACATTCTCTTCAGTTTCATTCCATGTCATACATTGCTCTTTCATATGGGAACTCACTGGCCTATCACTCCACAACATTGACTGCATTAGAGTTGCCACAGTTTCCTGTTTCTTCCCTTGCTGTACAACTCCAGCTGAACTTTGTACTGGTTTTCTATGGAAGGCTCCAAAGTATCTCCATATGGCAACTGATGCTTCCCACTCCACTCATTTCCCCTTAATTTGGAGAGCCAATGCTCTATCCTGTTGTGATGTTATCAGAGTTCGATTTTCTACACTAAATCCATCACCTCACAAGTAATTCATAATCCCAGTTTCTATTTCTTTAACTTCTCCATTATTAATCCTCTCTTCCATTTTTCCTCTTTGTTTTCTTATTTTTTGTATTGTAAAATGTTCTCTATCCGGATGCCTTTGCCTGTATTTCTCTTCAAATATCTTTGGTGCTGCTCTTTTTGTTTTGATTAGTTTTGCTTTCTCCTTTGCATAAATATTCCACCATAGTAAATCCCTTTTTCTTTCCCATGTCCATATTTCTTCTTCAGATGTCTCCTGCTCTTCCTGTTTCTCTTTACATAAGGGGACTCGTTCCATCATGCTGTGATGTAGCCTGAGTTGGACTTTCTACATGCAAGTCTTTCTCTTTGCAGCTATTCCATAACTTCATGTTCTATTTTTTTAAACTTCTACCTCACTTATTTTTTCTTTTGCGTTCCCTCTTTGTGATCTTATTTTTTTTTTTTTTATTGTGAAATTTTCCATATATGGATGCCTTTGCCTGTATTTCTCTTGAAATATATTTGGGGCTGCCTTTTTTCTGTTGATTAATTTGGCTTTCCCCTTTGCGTAAATATTGCACCATATCGGATCTTTCTTTCCCATGTCCATATTTCGTTTTTACAAGTTTCTAAATTTTGTTTTTTATATTTTCACAATTCCTCACACACTACTTTTTCCAAATAGCCTAAGGTTTCCTGGTCTAGATAATGTTTTCCATAAATCTGTTGTGTTAATGAATACAGTTTTATTTGAAACTTCTGACAGTTTTTCTTGTGGAAGTATTTTTCTTTCCTGTAACTTCTCTCTTTATCCTTTTGTATGTCTTCTGTCTTGGAATTCTGGTCTTCTTGCATAATATAGAATCAAAACAGGGGAAGCCACCTCAAGCAGTAGACCCGTAACGAGCGGCGTACCCCATGGATTGGTCTTGGGGCCTCTGTTATTCGGGGTATACTTCTCTGAGGTGCAGGCCAAGACCAGTGGGCTATGGCTGACCAAGTTTATAGATGACTGCAAGCTGGGCAAAGTCATAATTCCCCAAGTGATGTGGACGTCCTCCAAGAGGGTCTCGCCCAAACAAATGACTGCTGCCAGAAACATGTCCTCAAGTTGAATGCCAAAAAATGCATCATCATCCCTTTTGGGGAGAGTGACATCCCCACATATCACATTTATAACAACATCCTACGTACACAATCAGAAGTGAGGGATTTGGGCACCCAGGTTGATAGCAACCTGAAGTTTGACCACTATGTTGCTTCCGTTGTACGGAAAGCTCACTACATCGCCCACCTCATAAGTAAGGGTTATCTCATCCAGGAACTAAGATGTCATAACATCCCTGTATTCTTCCCTTAAGGTTAGTTGAGTACAACTCACCCTTTGGCATGTACCTCGCAGTGCGCATGCAGCAGCTGGAGATACCACAGAGGTTCCTCACCAGGAGAATCCAGGGTGTCAAACATCTACCTCACACAGATGGGCTAAAATCCCTGTCCCTGTACTCAGTTTCATACAGACTCCTCAGAGGTGACCTGTGTCTGGCATACAAAGCAATCTCAGACCCCTCCTTGATGAGACTGCTGCATATCCGCAAGTCAAGCTCCACTCGAGCAACCTGTACGTGCGACCTCAACCTGGTCTTTATCAGTAGGACTTGTTGGCGGGACAGATTTGTGTCCCAGAGACTCCCCCTCTGTGGAATAGAATCCCTTTCCATGTCAAGCAGAGTCCCTCATTATCCCTTTTTAAGCGCAACCTGGATAACTGGATGGGAAACAGAAAATACACCCCTGGGATTCCACCTTTGTCCCTGCTGGACAAGGGTTTTGGGTGCTGACTTGTCTGAACATGGGCTAAACTCATGGCTAGGCTTATAAGGGCCTCAGGGCCAATAGCCTAGTTACCTCCTATGAAGTACACCAGGCTTCAGAACCTCCAAGGTTTTTTAGGGAAGACATCCCTCGTTAAAAAGGAAACCCAAAGTAAAGCTTGTTGCTGGTGTTGCTAAGGACCCTCAAATGGAGTGGCAGGATTGTACCCAAGGTCTTTTTAACTCACTAGAGCCTAGTGACCCGTCTAGGTGCTTATGTAGTTACAGCCTACTGATGCCTCTAGACACCTAATACAGCCTGTTCATATTTGCATTAATAATTTCAAAGCAATGTTAGATGCAAGCTATTGGAATATTTCATCTTAAAGTTTACATGGTGTGTAATGCAGGTGTACTGATATTTGACCTCTGCCTAGTGTTGCCTTAGAGATGATTGTTGCTTCTATACTACTTATATTGCCATCATTGTCATAGTTTTCTGAATATTTCAGTAACCACTTAACCCAACTCATATATGAAAGCTTAAAGATGTATGAACAAAACGCTGATTGCAGTATGTGTACAACTTTAGTGGTTACTGAAATGAAGTTGTTTACAAAATATTACAATTGTATTTATTATGACTTACAAAATCCAGTACAAGTCCTGGAATTTAATGAACACTACCACTGTAAAGAGCAGTATATGTTGAACAGTTTGTAATTTCTGTTTCTTTAGTAACTATTGTGTCTCCAGAGATAAGGACAGTTGTTTGAATGTGAGGTGATAACATGATTTTTGTCAAAAAGCTCAGGATGCATTCATTGAGAGTTAAGAATACAGACCTCTGGAGCTTTATTGGAGTGAATGAGTTAAAGCCCTTCTGGCTTTAAAGTCTCCTCAGGAGATTCAGTCCCTTCTCCTATAGGGATTTCTTCTAGATCCACTGCCTCGAAAAGGACTAAGGAGTCTACTTCTGATGAAGATTTAGATTCTGGGGTGGAGTTCTTAGCTTATTTTTCCCAGATTCCTTCTCCTGTTTCTTTGGGGTCTGATAGAGGGCATTCTTCTTCCTGATTTCCCCATTAGAAGAACTTTCCTTTGGGCATATTATTCTTAAAATAATGGAACGTTTTAAGTGTTGGATGTCTGAGGTTCAACAAAGATAGCATGATCTCTTCCTTATGGACTCCCCTTGACCTTCTGCTGTGCCTGCTGTTCTTGAGGTACTGTTGGACACCTTCACATCTTCTAAACCCCTTGAGTATTAGCTTCCTGCCGCTGTAAAGCCTGACAGTTTCTGTAAGGTTACTGAGGTTCAGACGTTTCTGTACAAGGTCATCAGACCTTTATGTCATTTCCCTGTCAACTGACAAGCCAGCTACCCCCCCCCCCCCAGAAACTCTTGTCACCTAATAAGAGTAGCAGAGTCATGGGCAGGTATGTCAAGAAGGTGTATACCTCTGCTACACTGGCTTTAGGGACAACAATTATTAGACAGATATGACCAGGTATGTGCTTTCCCTCCTTTCCAAACTGGGAGGTGTTCTAGTGACATGGCTGAGACTGAAGATAAGACTTTCGTTCTTTCTTTGCTCAGTTCTGCTTTCCTAGTAGTTAGACATTGTGTAGCTGTGCTGCTGTTGCTTCATCTAGGACTGCTGTGTCAGGGTCAGCCATTAGAAGGTATAGGTCTTCAGTCATTTCTAGAAGATATAATGGCAAAGTTATTAGACTGCTCTAGATGCACAGAATGTCTTTGGCTCTGCTGCTGTAGATCTCTTTATAAAACATTGCAAGACAAGGGTAAGGTTATACAAGATTTTATGCAGATTTTTTCAAGTGTTCCTAAGTTCCAAAAGAACTATCCCACTAACCTTTGTGTGTAAACATCCAAAACAACCTTTACAGGGTAAAAGATCTAATTTTTTTTCCTGAAATAACAAGTCATGAATCTAAGGAGTAAAAATCTTCCTTTCAGGACAAGCCTGCTTCCATTTGACGGTCTTCCTTTTCTCCTTAGCCAGATTCCTGTTTCTTAAAGATTATGTCCATCCTATACCATTTGGCTGCAAATAAGACAAATGGGTTCTGACAGCAATTTGCAGTTACTATCACATGGTGTAGAAGTGCCTTCCTTCCTGCTGAGACATTCCTCAGCCACCTCCTTGTCAGTTGCCACATTTTCCACCTCTACTTCAGGACCTGTTGGTTCAAGGTACTGTTCAGCCAGTGACTCCTTGCCAAAGGAGCAGGAGTTTCTACTCCAGGTTTTTGGTTCCCAGAAAGGAGGACTCTTGGAGGCCCATTGTTTACCTCTCCTTTCTCAACATTTCTCTGAAAGTTCCCCGTTACAAAATGTTCACTCTTCAGTCTATATTCCCTATGCGTTTACCACAGGTCTTTTTGGTTCCTTTTTACCTGAAGGATGCCTGTTTCTATTTTTTTTATTCATCATATTTTCAAGAAGTTTTTATTCTCCTTATCTTCCTTATATTATCAGTTATCTGCTTTGCCATTTATCTTTCTATAGCCCCAAGGATATTTATCAAATGCATAGCCCTTGTCATAACCTTTTCCAGACTTCATGATCAGGTTTTTCATTGCCTGGACGACCTTCTCATTAAAGCTCCTTCTCAGCAAGCTCTTTTGCAGGCAGTAGAATTCACAGTGTTTCTTCACAGTGTAGGGTTCACTTGAAGTTTAAAGAAGTCATTTCTGATGCTTTCTCAGGACCACGTTTTCTTGGGTTGCAGGACTTGAACTCTTACTATGACTGCTTTTTCTTCCTTCTCCCAATGTTCTCTTGACAGCTTTCTTTCAGTCTCCTCTTCCTTTGCAAGATATCTCAACAGTTTCTATTAGCCCTGGAGTTTATGGCATCCACTATCCCTATAATTCCCTTTGCCAAACTCCATATGAGCAAGTTCACTGGTATCTGAAGACAGTTTGTCTTCAACATTGTCATCCCCTGCACTTCCAAATTCCTCTGTCTTGCTAAAGAATATATTTTTTTGGTGGATCGACCATATACAGTGAATATAAAAAGTTTACACACCCCTGTTAAAATGCCAGGTTTTTGTGATATAAAAATGAGACCACAATAAATAATTTCAAAACTTTTTTCCTTTAATGTGACCTATAACCCGTACAATTCAATTGAAAAACAAACTAATCTGTTAGGGGAAAAAATATAAAAAAAAAAAAAATGTACAATACGCTGGTTGCACAAGTTTGCATCCCCTAAAACTAATACGTTGTTGTGTGTGCACACCCTTAAACTAATACTTTGTTGAAGCACCTTTTGATTTAATTACAACATTCAGTCTTCTTAGGTAGGAGTATATCAGCATGGCACATCTTGACTTGGCAATATTTGCCCACTCTTACTTGCAAAAGCACTCCAAATCTGTCAGTTTGCAAGGGCATCTCTTGTGCACAGCCCTCTTCAGGTCACCCCACAGATTTTCTATTGGATTTGGGTCTGGACTCTGGTTGGGCCATTCCAAAACTTTAATTTTCTTCTGGTGAAGCCATTCTTTTGTTGATTTGGATGTATGCTTGGGGTCATTGTCATGCTGAAAGGTGAAATTCCTCTTCATCTTCAGCTTTCTAGCAGATGCCTGAAGGTTTTGGGCCAAAAGTGACTGGTATTTGGAACTGTTCATAATTCCCTCCACCTTGACTAAAGCCCTAGTTTCAGCTGAAGAAAAGCAAACCCAAAGCATGATACTGCCGCCACCATGCTTCACTGTGGGGATGGTGCTCTTTTGGTGATGCGAAGTATTGTTTTTGCACCAAATGTACCTTTTGAAATTGTGGCCAGAAAGTTCAATTTTGGTCTCATCAGACCATAACACATTTTCCGATATGCTTTTGGGAGACTTGTATGTATTGTTTTGCAAATTTTAGCTGGGCCTGGATGTTTTTCTGTGTAAGAAAAGGCTTTCGTCTTGCAACCCTATCCCATAGTCCAGACATATGGAGAATATGGGAGATTGTTGTCACATGTAGTATACAACCAGTACTTGCCAGAAATTCCTGCAGCTCCTTCAGTGTTGCTGTAGGTCTCTTGGCAGCCTCCCTGACCAGTTTTCATCTCGTCTTTTCATCAGTTTTGGAGGGATGTCCAGTTCTTTGCAATGTCACTGTTGTCCCATATTTTCTCCATTTTTGATGACTGTCTTCACTGTGTTCTGTGGTATATCCAGTGCTGTGGAATTTTTTTTTGTACCCTTCTCCTGACTGATACCTTTCAACAGTGAGATCCCTTTGATGCTTTGTAAGCTCACTGTGAACCATGGCTTTTGCTGTAGCAGGCAACTGAGTAAATGTCAGGAAAATCCTACTAGGACAGCTGAACTTAATTTGTGGTTAATCAGTCTCTTTAATTGATGACAGGTATGTACCCAATAAGACTGCTGTAATTAAATCAAAAGGTGCTTCAACAAACTATTAGTTTAAGGGTGTGCACACTTATGCAACCAGCATATTGTACATTTTTTTTATTTTTTATATTTTTCCCCTAACAAATTTGTTTTTCAATTGAATTGTACAGGTTATAGGTCGCATTAAAGGTGGAAAAAGTTTTGAAATGATTTGTTGTGGTCTTATTTTTTTATATCACAAAAAACTGGCATTTTAACAGGGGCATGTAAACTTTTTATATCCACTGCATCTCTAAACCCAAATTTTCCCTTTTTGGTATCCCTCTTTACTCATGAGCGGTTTTGCAGGTGCTTCAAAACTAGTGGGGGGGGGTGCTCCAAAGGCATCAGGGTTCAGGGTGTCTGGTCTCAGGAGGTGAAACAGCATAACTGTGTCCAAGGAGGTGAAAGCTCTGATCCTGGCTCCTCAGGCTGTGCATTACCTCTGGTCTCCAGATCCACTCAGGGTCTTCATGGACAACACCACTGTTATGTAGTATGACAACAAACAGGGGAGGGCTGAGTCAGACTAGCTGTCATAGCATGGGGCATTTATATGAATTCAGTTGATTCTTCAGGCAGTCTGTATTCCCTCAGAAAACAATGCAGTGGTAGACAATTTGAGCAGGCGCAGGATAGATCCTCACAAATGGGTGTTAGACAGAGAGGTTCTCCTAGACATTGCTTATCAGTGGGGTACTCCAGTGGATCTATTTGCCTCCCCTCAGAGAAGAAAACTCCTAAGTTCAATTTCAGAGTGCCAAATTCTCTAACTAGGAAATTCAACGCTGTGTCTTTATCTTGGAGAAGGATGTTCTGTTTGCATTTCTCTCTCTTCCTCTGTTGCCAAAGTCATACTTAGTATCATATTGGACAGGGCCATAGTCTTGTTGGAGACTCCCTTTTGGCTCAGACAGCATTATTTTCCATTTTTCACCTGGCCGGCGTCAATCATCGTTACCCACAGGATGGATCTACTCCTATAGGACAAGGATTCTGTAATTCAACCTAGTCGTCTTATCCTTCAGATGACACTCTGGGGTATGGGGTTTTGATTCCTTTTAAAGACTATTTTGTGAATTCATGCTGTGGGTTTTGCAGGAGGCAAGACAAACTTTATTAAATTTTCACACATGACCTAGGGAATCGTACATTTATATAAATGAAAACAAGCCATATTGACATAATTGTAGTTACAAACATTATAAATCACTTAACTATCCAGTCATTGTCAGTCAGACATTACGTAGCTCATGGATATCCTGACTTTTAAACCTTGTTTCTCCTCTGCATGTATTGTTCAATTCCCATTTTTATTATGTAATTTGCTCCTACCCTTTTCTAAAGATCCCAATTTCAGTTTTATCTGTTACTATATTCACTACTTCTAGTAAAGCTGGTTTAGATTTTTTTGGCAGCTACCATAATTAGGCTCAGCAAGGCCTTACTATGTGTAGGAAATTCCTATTCTGTATCAGCTCAAAAAACGAATTTCTTTAATTACACCAGTTTGCTCACCCGGTATCTGAAAGAGCAATATTCATGGAATTTTTAAAGTCTGCCAACTCATTACATTCCTAGAAAGTATGTTGCCAGTTACCTCTTTCTTTCCCATCACACCATCAACGTTTGCTGTATACCTCTTTCTTTCCCATCACATTGTCAACGTTTGCTGTATACCTCTTTCTTTCCCATCACACCTTCAGTGTTTGCTGTCTACCTAGGAAAAGTTACTTGGAGTCTACTTGTGGTATAAAAATACATATGTGCACCCTTCCAAGCAAAGATCCTAAATCTTCTAGACTTTGTTGTATATTTGGGAGATGTACATATAACCCCCCATTTGTTTCTTTGTGAATTACTTATCCAGTTTTTTTCCAATCCTTACTAACCTCCTCTTGATTGATTCTTAGTTATCATGTAATATTTTATATGTACTAATTCTTTAACAGCAGCATCTGTTTTAGATTCTACTAAAAACTCTACCAGTGCTGATCTTTCCCTTCCCTATCAAGGATTGATAGAATATAAACAATCTCTATCCTGCAGTCCAAATAAATTCTTGGCTTCTTCCCATTCTGTTAACGTTCCCTTTCTAATTATTTGCTCCTAATACCTTGGTTGTTTTACCAGTTTTCTCCATTAATTCCAGCCCCCTGTTGTCTATTGTCTGTATCCCTAATTGCAGTCATCCCTATCAGCAGAATCTCCTTTCTCAATTCTCATGTTGGCTTTGTTCTTAGAATACTTTCTGCTATTTTATAAGTATAATATTCTGCATGGTTATTGTTCTCCTTAAGGATCTGCATCCAAAATCCCAGTCTCTCCTTGTTCCTTGGGCTTCCCCTCTGTTTCATCATCATCCCTTTCCACTTTGAATTATAGGTTTTTGCTTGTGCTGTGTATGGGAGCCTTAACTGTGTAGCTCTGAAATACCCCTTCGTCTGGTAATCACAAGCCACCTTCTTCAAGTTGGAAGAATCTGCTTATCCCACTTGACTCTTGCCATCTTACCCTCCCAGATAAAATCCTTCAGCTCTTTATTAATTGCTATCCACAACTTATCCTCTGGTTGATAAAAATATCCCTGACCTTTGTATTAAACTAAAGGGCTAAAAACATTTTAACTGCTTGTATTTTGCTATCCATATAACAGAGCTTCCAATTTTTCAGTTTTTGTATTATCTTTTGTTTAGCCTCTTCACACATATCCTTAGCTGCCACACCAGAATCCTTTTTAATCCATACTCGTAAGTACTTCATTATATCCATATAAGTATGGATATTCCTGAACCAATTTGTGTGTGGGTACATAATTTACAGCTATGGTCTTTGTTTTAACTTTATTAATTTTGTATCCCAAAAGATTTGAAACTGCCTCAAAATGTTCCACGACACTGAAATGCCCTTTTCTGTTTTTATCCAGTATAAAATATCTGCAAATAGTGCCAGCTTTTCTTGACTACCATACTAATTTTATCCTTGAATTTTGGAGTCTCATTTGTTAGTGCAAATAAAGGGGAAAGAGGACACTCCTGCCTGGTTCCTGTGCTCAAACAGAAATATGAGCGTGGAACCCACCCACTTTAATGTTTGCCTCCGATCCCTTGCATGTCCTCCTAATCAACCTTATAATTTTATCAGGGAATGCAAATTCTTCCATTGCCTGGCTCATAAACTCCCAGTTTACTCTGTCAAATGCTGTTTCTGCATCAAGACCTACAAACAACAGTGGTATTTTCTTACTTTCATCTTCCTTCTGGATCATCCGTGTTCTGTTAATGTTGTCAAATGTTTGCCTCCCCTTCCCAAAGCCACATTGATCCATGTCTGTCAAGTTTGGCATCACCTTTGCCATTGTTTTAGCCATTGTAAACCTAAGCACTTTTAATAATGGTTTAGTATTGAAATGGGCCTGTATGTACCTGGATCTGATGGGTCTTTACCCTTATTAGGTATTAACCCACCACCACTTTCTTCCAGGAAGTTGGTGCTTCTCCTCCTAAAATACTGTTAAAACCTTCCAGATCTTTATCATTTTTCCCTCCTAGCTTCCAAGCCTCCACAGGAATACCATCTGTTCCTGGGGACTCTCCTGTTTGGTTATATGTCACCATTTTTATCTTATCTCCTTCTATCCTACAAGTAATTGAGCCAAATCTACCTCTAACCTTGGCATATTTAATTCTTCCTTAAACATTTCCATTTGTACCTTTTCTTGATCTCCATATGTCTCTGCTTTACATAGACTTTAATAAAATTTCTGAAATATTTCTGGTAACTCTACAGGATGCCTTGCTTTCCTTGTCATAGGCACGCTAGGATTAGTGACAACCCTTTCTGCTCTCTGTTGCATGAGTCATTGTGCTAAATGTTTTTGTGCTCTGGCATTACCAAAATACAGTTGATTTAACAGCAATCTTTCTAAACTCATATATATTATTGAGGTAATCCTTTTTTTTTCTGCTTAGCACTCTGTGGTTGCTCCTGTTCTTGCTCTGTGAGATTCTCCCTTATTCTACAATATTTTAACATTTGTCAGTCCCTCTAAATGATTCTTGTGGCTTCTTAACCATATCTGCTGTCTTTCTTGTATTTCCACTCTATTTTTAAACTCCACTTGAATTTTATCCCACTCCCTACCTATAATTTTTTCTCCAACTCCCAAATAATTTCCATTACCCATTCCTTAAATTCTTGCCTTTCCAACGGATAAGTAGGAATGCGCCAGTGTCGCATTTTTATTTCATTACCCTGCATTTTTATTTTAACTGTTGGTGCATGATCTGAAGTAATGGATGCATATCAAAACCTTCAGTTAAATGCACATGTTCCTGTGAAATGTAGGTTGTCCTTCTGTTCTTCTGTTGCAGTATTCCTGACTTAAGGGAGTCACTTGCCAAAGCGGTAACCAGGCGTTGGCAAGTATATCAAAGTCTTTTACTACCTAAGGTGTGCGGTACGTCTGATGTTGGCTGACAGCAGACATTGGCCATAAGAGATGTACGCACACACCACACACCACCCTCAAAACTTCTTTGCCGCCAGTCGGATCGCCAGTCCCTGACATTGTTCTGCTGTCGGAATCTCTATTCTTAGGGTAAGATAAGTGCCCTCTTGGGAAAACCTTTGTTTCTTGCTACTACTCTTTTTTTTCTTTTTTCTTTGAGGTTCATGTCATCCAGAAAAGGAAAGTGTGACTGGGGATGACCGATACCACACAGTCGTACTCTGTCCCTTTTTTGCCTAGGCCCTCAGCACGACCACAGATCCTGTTCTGTTTGCCAATCCTTAGTCCCTAAAACTCGTCTTGTTATCCTCTTTTGCGGTATACCTTGAAAACCATCGTCTCAATCTTCTTGTAAAAAGCACAATGGTCGTTCTTCCATACCCGACGACTGAGCTTATAAAACAGAAAGCCAAAAAACATAGGCCCGAGTCAGAAACTGCACCTCTTGAGTCTGAAATCTCTCCCAATGCGCATGAGAGTTCAGAGACATGCACCGACTGCGATCCAGATCCACAGATCGAGCCTGCTTCACAAGGCGGTCTTGGCTCCGGACATATGAACATCCAGAGAGGCTTTTCAGATGTCCTTCAGTTATTTCTGTTGCCTTTGATAAGGCCTTCAGGTCCATTCCCTCCTCTTCCCTCCTGCCCTCAGATAAAGACAGCAGAGACAGTTCGAGAGACTGGGAAAGAAAATTTATACCTCTGTTACCCTGGCCTTCAGAGCTTTAAATTATCAGACACACACACTTTCATAGGTGTGTACTAGGCTAATAGCCCTGGACCCATTACACGCCTAGCCCAAAAAAATTGCCCAGGCACCATGCCACCTGATGTTAGTTCACAGTGCCCTTATCCAGTAGGGCAACTTGGAGTGATCCCTGGGGTGAACTTTCTGTTACCCATAACCAATTACAACTTGGAAGTCCTTTCCCAGGTCTCTAAATTGGTATCAGATATGCCTGACTCTGCAAATACGGGCCTGGCATCCTGTCTCCTTTATTTTATTTATTTAACATTTGTTTACTAGGAAAATCCAACTTGGAATGAAGCCAATTTTCAGGGGAGGCGTGGGGTGAAACACTCCAGATGCATGTCTTTATAACATGGGAGGAAATCAGAGTACTTGGAGAAAACCCGCACAAACGCAGGGAGGACATGCAGACTCCACACAGAAGTCACACCAGCTAAGAATAGAACCGGAGAACCTCTTGCTGTGAAGCAACAATGCTACCGCTGCACCACTGCGCCATCTGTACCACAAGGGTCATACCTTTCTGGGAACTAGGAAAAGGTGTGAGTAATAGCCCCTTCCCTCTTCCCTATGGGGAACCGGTTCTATGGTACCCTGTTGTAGGAGTTCTAGTAGAACTGGCGGGAAATGAGAGAGTTTATATTTTGGTGCCTTCCTTGCCACCTCTTCTCAGGTAGCCAGACATTCAATCAAGTGCACCTATGATGCAGTAGAAACATCCTCCAGGGCTGCAACTTCCTCTTCTGCCCTTAGAATGTTTGCCTGGTTAAGGCTTCAGCCTCTACCTGAGGATGTCAAGGCTAAACTGATGGATGCCCCCCTGGATTATACTTCCCTGTTTGGGAAACCTTCTGCAGAGCTCTTCAAGTCTGCAGGAAAAAAGCAAAGAGCTTAAGGTTCTCAAACACATTTTTGCATCCCCTGTGCCCAGGTTTCACAGGAATTACCCTGCAAAACAAACTTTCATATGCAGGCATTTCAGAGCTCCTCAATCTAGACCCCAGAAGAGGGCTAAAAAGACACATCAGTTTCCCTCTTCTGCTTCTGTCCCTCATATAACCAAGGACCCCTTTGCTGACTGAATGGCTCATTCTTGTGATTCTTGCAACAGTCTAATCCCCCGTCCCAACACCTTTCCCCCTCCCTTCCTTCCCGGGAACGCATCAGTCAGGACTCTTGGGTGTTAAGTATCTTAAAAAGGGGGGTACTTCATGGTTTGGCACAATATGCCTGCCTTCAGGGGAATCCCCCCTACCACCAAAAGATCAGCTCTCTCATTTCCTGCCAGTTGTACTAGAACTCCTATAACAGGGCACCATAGAATCTGTTCCCCATAGGGAAGAGGGAAGGGAACTATTACTCGCACCTTTTCCTAGTTCCCAGGAAGAAAGGAAGGACCCTTGAGACCAATAATGGATCTCTCCTACCTCAACGATCTCCTCATAGTCCCCTCTTTCAAAATGCTAACTCTACAAACACAGTTTCCTCTTGTCCTCCCTCAGGCATTTCTAGCTTCTATAGATATCAAGGATGCCTACCTCCATATCCCAGTTCACCACAGATATGGGAGATTCCTATGATTTTCTGTGGGATCCTCACACCATCAGTTCTCTGCTTTGCCATTTGGACTCTCCACAGCTCTGAGAGTATTCACAAAATGTCTAGCCTCAGTAGTAGCTTTTTGCAGGCTCCAGAGGATCTTAATTTACCCATATCTATATGACCACTTAATCCAAGCCACTTCTTAGGTAGAGTTGAGCAAATCACTCCAAATGGAAAATCTGGGATTTACCATTAGCTTAATGAAGTCATCCCTGAACCCAGCCCAAGATCTCATATTTCTGGGCTGCAGATTCTAGACCCTGAGCATGAGGGTGTTTCTCACACCTTCCAAAGCTCTGGAGATCTCACTAATCTTTGCAGAGACACTGCACCTAAATAGGATTTCTGCCAGACATTCCCTTAGGATCTTGGACCTAATGGCTTCCACCATACCAGTGCTCTGTCTAGCAAGACTTCACTTGAGGAAACTTCAGTGGTTCCTCATATCAGTATGGTCTCAGCATGCTCACCATCTACAACACCAGATTCCACTTCCCCCATATCTAAAGCAGGAGCTCAAGTGGTGGATCTCACAACTATCTCTAAACCCAGGTCTTTCCATTCACCCTCTACCCACCTGCTCAGGCCTTGTTTACAGATGCCTTAAATATGGGCTGGGGCAGCCTTAGACCTCTGCACAGCTCAAGGGTAGTGGTCTCCCTCCCAAATGAAAAAACACATAAATGTGAGAAATAAGAGCACTATTTTTAGCTCTCCAAACCTTCAAATGTCTGATCAGACCAGGGTGGTTGCGGGTGTGCACAGGCAACATGACAGTCCTGTGGTACATAAACAAGCAGGGCAGTACCAGATCTATCTCCTGTACAGACTAGCCATGCAGGTATGTGATCTAGATTGTTATCTAGATGTATATCTTCAAGCGGTGTACATCCCCCTCCAGCTGGAATACAGTGGCAGACACCCTAAGCAGATCCAGGAAACGCAAACCCACGAATGGATGCTATTTAGGGATGCGTTCCTAGACATTGTCAACAAGTGGGATATTCAAGAAATAGATTATTTTGCCTCCCCATGAACAAACAACTTCCTCAGTTTTGTGCCAAAGAATACCATACTTGGGCATAGAGAATGGATGCATTTTCTGTACCATGGAAGGGGAAATTCCTGTAAGCATTCCCTCCCCTTCCATTCATCCGCAAAGTCCTGCCGACAGTCCAACAGGAAAAAACAAAAATCTTGCTGGTGACTCCCTATTGGCCAAGACAACAATTCACCTAGCCAGGGGCAGTCACCACAAGTTACCCCACCGAGCAGACCTAACACAGAACAAGGCCTCACTCCTACACCCACACTAAGAAGCCTTCAATTAAATCTATGGGTGATAGAGCGCTAATACCATTAAGATATCTTTACTCTGAGGAAGTCCTTGAAGTACTGCAGGAGGCCAGGAAACCTACTACTAGAAAGTCTTACCTCTGCAAATGGAAGAGGCTCTCTGTTTGGTGTCAGGCTAGGAACCAGGACCTATTGAAGGTGCTCCTGCCCATGTTTCTATCCTGTCTGTGTGAATTGCTTAAAGCAGGACTAGCATACTCTTCAGTCAAGGCTCATTTGGCAGTAATTTCTGCTTGTTTACAACTAAACCTTCCCTTAGCTTCCAGATTCAAAGCTAAACAGTTCCTCAAAGGTGTCCTTCATATCAGCCCCTCCCCCAGCAGACCAGTGGTCCCACCCTGGGACCTCAGTTTTGTACTAGAGAAACTGACCCTAGTTCCATTTGAACCTGCTTCCACTAGCTCACTGAAATAATGCCCTTAGAAAACAGTGGCCAGTACCTCGGCCAGGCAGGTCTCTGTTACAAGTTGTCATGGCGTCTCTCCCTTTCTTGTCTTTCCATAAAGATAGTGCATCTCTGTGGACCAATCCATCATTCATGCCAAAGGTTGTCAATTAATTGCCCCTAAACCAGTCAATTCACCTATCAACTTTATTTTCCTCTCCCAAGAACAGTGGGTGAGATCCTGCACATGCTGGATGTAGAGAGCTCAGGTTCTACTTACATAAGACTAAACCCTTCAGGAAAACAGACAAATTCTGTTTTTCCATCCCAGGGCTCTGGGATTGCCTGTGTCTAAATGGGCCATCTCTAGCTGGATATCCCAAATCCATTGCCATTTGCTACACCCCCCCCCCCCCCATGGTATGATTCTCCCGGGCTCAGTCAAAGCTCACTCTTCCAGGGCAGTATCTTCTTCAGGGGCCTTCCTCGGGAGTTTGGATACTAACTCTATCGTAGAAGCGGCTACCTGGACTTCTGTCCATACCTTCACCAAGCACTTTAAGCTGGACTCCATCTCTAAATCCAGAGCAGTGTTTGCCAGGGCCATTCTCCATGGCTTCCTTGAAAATTCCTCTGCCACTTCCTCCGCCCTTTCCTCATGAGCTTTTGTAATCTCCCTTTAGTTAGGAGTACTGCAACAGAAGAGTAGAAGGACATAATTAGTTGTGTGAGAACTTACCATAACAATAGATATCCTTCTTTTCTCTGTTGCAGTATTCCAACCCTCCTTCCTTTCCCCCACTTTTTCCTTTTTTGGATGCACAGATCCTCATTCCCTTTGACTCTCACTGCCTGGGGCCTCGGTTCTGAGAGTGGTGTACACATACGTCTCTTTTATGGCCGACGTCTGCTGTCAGATAACGTCAGACATACCGCGCATCTTGGGTAATAAAAGACTTGGTATACTGGCCATCAGGTCGTCACCTTGGCAGGCAACTCCCTTAAGTCAGGAATACTGAAGCAGAAAAGAGGAGGATATCTATCATTATGGTAAGTTCATATACAACTAATCTTTCTGTCTAGCCTAGCCCAGTTTTTATATTTTGGGGAATAATATGTAAATTCACTCCAAACTCCTACTGCTGAATTTGCATCTTCCATACCAAATATTTTCATACATTTCTTCAAAAATCTATCTACCTTTGTCATATTTTCCCTTCTGGGCTACCCAGGCACATCTTCCCTGCTGCAAATCAAATTTCAGTCCCCACCTTTAAGCAGTAATCCCTGCTGAAAACCAATTATTTCTCCCAGAATTTTCTTAAGCTCCATTATAGCAGTTTTAGGTAGAATATAAATAAATGCCAATTCATGTGAAACAGAGCACCTTTGTGGCACTTTTCAAGAGGACCCTGGATGAGGGGATGGGGCATCGTAAATTCTTACAGGGGATGGCGCCCACAACTTTCCTGGACATGGGCAGTTGTTACTAAATGCAATCTTGGGTATTGACTAGTAGCTCTACGGTGTTGCATTGGGTTGATACAGCTAGGCTTAAAATGGCCTCCAGGTCAATAGCCTAGTAATTTCCTATGATCCTATAATCCTCATCCTCCCTTCCCAGTAGCACCTTAGTACTACATCTCTACCATTATTATCTTTTAATTCTCTTCTATCACTATT
The DNA here is from genome assembly GCF_019279795.1 of Protopterus annectens. Lineage (NCBI taxonomy): Eukaryota > Metazoa > Chordata > Ceratodontiformes > Protopteridae > Protopterus > Protopterus annectens. The sequence continues at coordinate 1,224,997,048 of NC_056744.1, forward strand.
GGAACTCCTCTTGCAATTAATATAAGTACTCATCTCTTTCTTTGTCCCAGGTTTTCCACTGAACAACAGTCACGAAAACCTTTCTTTGTTAAATTCCCATATTTAATTCTTTCCAAATGTGTCTCCTGTAGCATAGCTATTTGCAGCCATGTTTGGACAGATGTTCCGTCATGCCCATGGTCTGGTATGTTCCTGTATGCATTTCCACCCTTTCCAGTGATTTCCAATTTACTTCTAAAAACTAAGTAAGATTACCAGAGATCATTGGATCCAGCCAAAAGTTGGTTCTCCCTTTGTAATTTAATTGGCCAAGGGCAGTTTACCACAAGCTTCTTCACAGACAATAGATCTGTTCGCACAGCATCAGGAGCGAAAAGTACTCCCCATCTTAAAGCAATTGCAACTGACAACCTGGATGATTCTGTTTTGATGCCTTTTAGGCACATTGTTCATTAGGACATGCAAGTATATAAAGACAACCTGCAAATAGAAAATATGAAATTTACGAGTGGAAGAGGCTTTCTAGGTGATAACTAGCCGATAAGAGGTCCTGAAAGGGTTTCATCCCCTCTGGTTTTGAAATATTTGTGTGAGCTACTTGGAGGTGGTTTGTCATATGCTTCTGTCAAAGTGCATATTATGGCCATATCGGCTCATTTGCACATCGATCTCCCTCTTTCATCTCTTTGTAGTCACAGTTTATGAAAGGAGTGCTGCATGTGAAAGCCCCCTCAAATTCTAATTCCTCTTCCTTAGGATTTCTACTTTATTCTTGTAAAAATGGCTTTGCCTCCCTTTGAACCTGTCAGAAGCTGAATTATGGTTCATTACTTTGGAGATTGTTTTACTCGCTACTCTGACATCTGTAAGGCGAGTCTCTCTGAGCTGCACGCTCTCATCAGATTGTTCAGAGACATGGTTGTTGTACAGTAATCCATCATTCATGCTTAATGTTGTTTCTGAATTTAGTTTAATCAAGCCATCCTTCTCAGTGTTCTATCCTGATCCAAAAAAAAAAAAACAAAGGAGAAAAGATTCTACGTACCTTGCTTGCGCATAAGCAGCTTGACCCAGTTGATAGAACAAAGCCCTTTAGGAATGCTGGAACAGCTGAGCTGTTTGGGCTTTATTTCCTATACAGAGGCTAAGAATCCGTCTCTAAGCAAATAGTAAATTATTGCACCATATAGGTTATGTCAAGCACATAAAAGGAATTTGGCTAGACTTAAAATAGCCTGCACGAGCAGCTAGCTTAGTACTTGCCTATGAAATTATGAATGGTAGCCGTCTTCTGTTTTCTGTTAAATCCCTTCCAGTTGAGGTTCACTCAACTAGGACCATATACTCTTTAGTGGCATATTGTAAAGAGGTTGAGTCTAGAAGCATTCTAGAGGCAATAGCCCGATTGTGTTCATACTTTCAGAAAACAGTACAGACTGGATTCATTTTCAAGGTCCAGAGCAGGCTTTGCTAGAAGCATTTTCTAGGGGCCCATGGATCCTTTTTGTCTCAGTGTCAGGATATACCTGCCATCCCCCAGATTTTGCATAGCTGAGGTGGTTTTCAACTTTTGATTCATTTTTTTGTTGAATTTGGTGTTAATATATTGTGATTGGCCACAAGTTTACTCTTGCTAGATGATTCTGGCTTCAGGTGTTTTCCTCTCCTTTGTGGAAGCAAGCCTGAACACTCGCTCCCTGTGTTAGCTGAAGGCTTCCTTCTCAGGATATGCTCAGCCAATCAGGTGTCACAGGAAGAGAGGAGGAGAGTCTGACCTTTTGAAAGCTGCCCAGTATTGGGCACAGTGAGAAATTCAGACATAATCTGTTACAGACAAGTAGGATTTGTGCAACTCTACTTCCCATTCTTTAGTGTAGCTTTTAGCATGCTCCCTATAGTAAGGAATACCGCAACAGTGACCAAGGAAGAACAGTTGTGTAAGCACTTAACAGTAGATGTCCTACTTGTCATTGTTGCAGTACTCTGTCTCTCCCTCCTTCCCCGTTTGTGTTTTCTTTTTTTTTTGTACTCTGACTGAGGAGACATTTTTTTTTTCTTTTTTCCTGGATGTACATGTGTGATGCCCGTGCCCTGGCCCAGCAATCAAGGAGCCTCCGTCCTCACCACTAACACCAGAGAGGGCGTCTCATATATGAGGAAAGGATAACAAATACACACAGTAAAGTGCAATTTCCTTTAAGAGCACACTGAGATCACAGTCAGTCCGGGGCTGGTTGCTCCCTTGCTCCCCAGTTCCCCAATAAGACTCCCCACTGGCGCAGCTGTAGGGTCCAAATCTCAGCCTAGCTGGCAGGCTAACCTCCAGTACTCTCTCTGTACAACCAGTGCTTAATGTCCCTGCCCAAGCTGACACACACACACACACACACACACACACACACACACACACACACACACACACACACACACACACACACACACACACACTTTGAGAAGTATTTATACAACTTCACAGACACTCCTGGGAAAGGCTGACACAGATTCACCAGCTGTGCCCCTATACCCAGACTATACGGTAGTAATTCCTGCCACCATCGGCTAATAATTATCAGCTACCCAAAGGTCCTTAAAAGGGTGTCCAATTATTACTGTGCAATATTATTATCCAGTAGTAGTGTAACTTAAGCAATCAAGGCTTATTGGAAGGGCTTAGTACAGGATCACTTATAAGCATGCAATGCACTCTAGAGCTTAATTTATCTCTATATAAACCAGCCACGGTTGAAAAGAGTTTAAAATATTTAATAAATACTAAAAACACAAGACAACACTACTACACCACAGTGCCATTCAAGAGTTCAGAGATCACACAAACAAAATAATTCAGTAGTACAGTTTTGACGTAACAGACACTTAGTCTAATCTTTTCTAATTCCTAGCTATTGCTACAAGAAAACATACTTCTAACATACTACTTGCATAAAGAGAGCATAAGGCAGTAGTGCTGAGTTGAATGTCCAAGATCAAAATGCTTACAGTCTCTCTCTTAGCAATGGTTTTTAAAATCACTAACAAACATTTCAGCTGGGACCTCCCAGATTACATCATTCTCATGTAGTTCCCATTACATCATTTATTTGACACTCAGCCTGGAGTTCCCAGGCCAACAGGCTACATTATTTAACAATCTAACAACTGCTCAGGAAGCTACAACAATAAAATACATTTCACATGTACACTCTAGTAATTATTCCTTAAGTTAAAACAATAGAAAGAATGTGCTCAGCTAGCCTCTTTAGCACCACTATCTAGATCAAAGGACAGATTTGGAATAATTTTAACTTCAAAAGAATGATTTGAAATGCTTGACTTCGTTTTCCTTACAGCAGATGACAATGTTGTTACAATCTTGAAGTTCAACATTTTAGCATTTTCTTTCATTTAAGGAAAAAAAACCTGTATTTTACATTCATATATACAATTGACAGAATTATGTACCAAATTCTGTTTGACTAGGCTGGCAGCCTTCACCCTTCTCTACCAGTCTCCACGATATGTACCATTTTCTTTTTCCCCCATTTGCTGCTGCTCCTCTTCTGGGATACTTCAGTTATGAGGTTTTTGCACTCCAATATTTTACTTGTGTACCTTACGCTTCAGACATAGGGCATAGTTTGATGTACAGTGCAGGGAAGAGCTCAGGCTTTGGTATGTGACTGTACTTTCACAATAAACTAAGAAGATATGTGTTTATGAGGATACATAAATCATATATGGGTATAGTACATGCTCCCTGCACCTCTCTAAATAAAATAAAAAATATACTTGCCATCTGTGTAACCCCATCTGATGTTAGTTTGGGATAAATGTGAAGGCACAAATGACCACAGTTGTATATTTTAGGTTGCTGCTGTCATGTATCTACAGCATGCCACCTCACCCTTAACCACCAGAGAGACACCTTCTGTGTACTACTGTAATGGGAGACTGCAAAAAATTGAAAGAACAAGTAGAACACATTAACGTAGTTCAACATGTTGCTGTCAAGACATATGTAAACAGTATGCCTCCTTACTCCTTCTCCTAAAATATAACCACCTGTATATGCATGTGATGTTTGACTGAGGAAAGCAAAAAAAAAAGGATCAGAGTAATGTATTCCAACTTGTTGCCCCTAAACTGTACAGTAGAATTAAATGTTATCTGAAGCCAAACGGCATAAAAGTAAGTTAAGGTAACGAAAATTTCGATGCACACCGAGTCTTATGAGGAAAATTAAAGAAGTAATGAACACACTGTCCCCAACCTGAACATAATTTATAGTAACCTTTTGTCCTCACTGTGACACCCCACCACTGGCACTGTAATCAAGGAGCCTCAGTCCTCAGCACTGGGAGGATGGCAGGTACACACACAGTAAAGTGCAATTTCCCTTAAGAGCCCACAGAGACCACAGTCGGTCCAGGGCTGGTTTCCTCCTCTTTATTCAGATCCCCAGTAAGACTCCCCACAAGCACAGCTGTAGAGTTGAGATCTCAGCTGAGTGGCCAAGCCAACACCTCCAGCATCCTCTGTCCAACCAGTGCTTTTGTGCGTATGCCAAGTAGCTTGACTTGCACACACTGTGGTTTGATTTACACACACACACACACACACACACACACACACACACACACACACACACACACACACACACACACACACACACACACACACACACACACACACACACACACACACACACACACACACACACACACACACGCGCACACACACACACACACCTGGGAAAGGCTGGCACAGGTTTACTAGCTATGCCCCCTTCTGCCCAGATTATAAGGTAGTTATTACTGACACCAGCCACCTTTCTGTCAGCTACTTTAAGGCCGTTAACAAAGGGTGTCCAATCTTACTGTGTAATGTTACTGTCAATACAAATGGTAGTTTGACCAAGAGCAAGGCTATTAGGAGTGGACTACACAGTATTATCAAATAAATATGCAGGTACTCTCAGAACTTAATATTTCTAGACAGAGCAGCTACAATGAAAGGTTTAAATATATTTAATAATGAATATTAAAAAAACAAGAAAAATACTCCATATTTAATTTACATTGACATCAGAGTTCAAAATCACAGAATATATTTAAAACAACATTGCAAGACAGTCTCAAATAAATGAAGAAAATATCTAAGCTAAGATTTGCTATATTCCTGACTGTATGTAAGAGGATTACTATACTCTAGTACACTTGCTTAATTAGAGCAGCAAGGCACATGTCATGACTAGATCTTGTAGCTGATGTCAGGTCAAAGACAGATTACAGAATGAAGAGTCCTTCTCAGAAGGTTCTTAAATTAACATCTCAAATATTACTGCTGGAATAGCTTGCAGAATGACAATTTCTTGTCATCTGACTCTATCCCAAGTAAAACTCCCACTGCTGAAATCTAGCAGTCTTTATTATCCACCTGTGAAAGTGCATACACAAGGGCTTTTCCTCAGATCTATGCAGACGCTGGAAGTTATAAAACAATAAAACACTTCCAAAGCAATACAGAAACCGTCTCTAGTACAGACATTTGTTTGTTGCTGTACTGAAACTGAAAGATAATTTCTTTTTATGGCCTGGCCACAAAGTAATTTAAATTCAGTTTTTATGTTATTTTTCTGAAGTTAACCTTTTGTATTCCTGATGTTCATAGTGTTACACTGCTGCAGTCATTACACGTGGGTTATCCTGCCATCAGGCAGTCCCGCAGTCGGCCAGAGTTCCAAAGTCTTGTTCCGGCGTCAGTTGCTGTCGCCTTCTCCCTGACGTCAGTGCGACAGGGGTATATAAGATGCAGCTGACACCATTTTCTTCAGTCTTACTTGCCGCGCGGTGCCCGAAGCAGAAGCAGTTCGCAAGTGCCGGTCGGCCGACTCCTGAGATTTTCATTCCGAATCCTGAACCGAAGTCTTCTAAAAAAAAGCTAAGTACCCCGTTGGGAAAACTTTTTCTTGCCTCAGACCGATGTCAGTAAAAGTTAATAACTGTATTTCTTGTGGGAAGCAAATACCTCATAAGGATTTCCACTCCTATTGTATTCCATGCCTAGGCCCTGACCACAACGTCACTGGTTGTCAGTTTTGTGCTAGGTTTAACAAGCGCACTATTAAACGTCAGTTTGATTTTGCCCGACATTATTTTGGTAGAAAATTCAATTACACCATGCCGTCGGAAATTCCAACTACCGCAATGCATAAAAAGCGCAAGGAGAAGGACAGGCATCCGAGGTCCAAAATGGATGACGAGGCCTCTTCTAGGCCAGTCGCCGGTTCTCCGTTTTTCAGCAAGGTGCCTACACAGCCCCTGACCACTTCCACAGAACTACAGACCGCATCCGACTCCAACGTGGAGCTGACTGGGCCTTTGGACTAGACCTTCAGTTTACCGATCCTAAACCTACAGAGGAAACCGAAGTAGCTGAGCAATCCACAGCTACAGAGGGTGTTTTCAGACCTACCCAGTTAACTATTTAAACCCTCTGTTAAGTCTAAGCCCCCCTTAAAGGCTAAGAAACGGACACAACTCTCTCCAGGACAGGCTTCCATGCCTAAGAAACAAATGCTAAAAATGGCCGAGGACCTAATCACCCTGATCAGGGGGTCCCATCCCCCTCCTGATAAAAGGCCCAGGCAGGATACAGACTATGAATCTTCTGACCAGGTGTCCATTTCCTCTGACTCTTCCATGGACCTAGGATATTCTTTACCCCCTTATGAGGATTCTGATGCTGAGGAATCAATTCCATCAGCCTCTCCGCCTGAGGATTACTCCTTTGGGGAGACCTTACATACCATGAGAGAGCATTTCCATTGGGAAGGCCAGGATTACTCGGAATCCAAGAAAAGACTCAAGAGACTTCCTTTTATTGCCCCAACACAGACCCCTTGCTATCCCACCAGTTTTAGACATTGTGGATGATGTGTACACTGAATCCAGTTTGAACTTTGACTCCGTACCCCCCCCAGCCCCAGTTAAACCTGATAGATATTAGAGTCCCTGATTCTCACAAATTTCTGTACAAAAGCCCTGTTGCTGACCCTGAAACTATATCTCAGGGACCCAAAGGGATTAAGGCCTCATCAGCAAAAAACCCAGTTCCCTCTGACAGAGATTCCAGAGCATTAGACAGATGGGGAAATAAGGTATATACGTCTGCAACTTTAGCAATGAGAGCCTTGAATTGTCAGTTTAACATGCTAAAATATCAGCAATTTTTGATGTGTCAGTTGAAACAAAAACCACAAGACAATGAGCGTTTAGTCCACAAAATAAACTTTAACTCCACTGAAAAACGCTAGCTGCATCCAACGCATGAAACATATTTTCATTTCAAGCACATCCAAATGTATATATGTATATCTACTACTCTTAATACATATAACTAAAACTAAACTACAATAAAAGCATATTACATGTATAAAATTATTATTTGTGTATAAAAAATGCTTTGCATGTGATAACAAAATAAATATAAACCTATTAGCAACAAATTCAAGTACGTCTATCTAACAGAGGTTTAATTGATATACTTTCATTTAATCCAGGGAATGTTTTAGTTATATGTATTAAGAGTAGTAGATATACATATATACATTTGGATGTGCTTGAAATGAAAATATGTTGCTTTAAGAAACATTAAGAAGTTTTGGCGCCAGATTTGTTATTTAAACTGAAGGCATCTGTAGTTAAATTGTTCTGATGAAGCTCATATTGTGATGAGTGAAAGCGCTTAACATCAATGTATATTACAACTGTTTTTGTACGTTTTATCGTGGATTAAATTTCCTTGCTGTTTTTACACGCTGTGGCAGTTTCATGCGTTGGATGCAGCTAGCGTTTTTCAGTGGAGTTTCAGTTGAAACAAAAGGTGCTTCCAGATTCAGACCCTCCTAACTTAAAAGAAATGTAGGATTTAATGCATGTAGCTGAACAAGTAGGAAAACATACTTTGCAATGTGGGTTTGATTCCTTAGAGGCCTCCTGTATAGCCGCAGTTACAGGCTCTGTCATTAGAAGGCATGCTTGGTTAAAAGAACATACGTTACCAGATCATGTTTGGGTCAAATTATTGGATGCACCTTTGCAGCGGGATGTGCTGTTTGGAGTTAAGGCAGAGGAGGTTTTAAAGAAAATGGAGGATAAGGCAAAATCTATGCAAATGGTGAAAGATTTTCTTGCAGGTTCAACCTCCTCATTTTAGCAGAAATTGGCCAACAAAGAATTGGTCCTTTCCAGTCACAGATGGACCTCAAAGGGGCAGATACAGACGTCCAAGAGGTAGCGTTCAGACGCAAGGCCCTTGCAGTCATCGATAATGGGGCACACCAGGCCAAAAAGAAGGGGAAGACAGGCCTCAACCTTATAAAAAACAGCCTCAATGACTTTCCACTACAGCTGCCAAACAGCTCTCTCGTGGCAGCCCCCTTAGGAGGAAAACTGGCACTTTTTTATCACAACTGGCATTGCATCACCAAAGACAAATGGGTTCTCAACATTGTATCTCAAGGTTACAGGATCCATTTCCACACCTTTCCAAGGCTAAAAGGAATGCCAAATCTGCCACCAAATCAATGGGCAGAGGCTCAAAAACAAATTACAGCACTCATGGACATGAGAGTTATTCAAAAGGTACCACCACAGGAACAAGGACAAGGATTTTACTCAAGACTCTTTCTGGTTCCCAGAAAGGACAAAGCCTGGAGACCCATTCTGGACCTTTCTACACTAAACACTTACCTGGATGTTCCGAAATTCAAGATGTTGACACTACAGCAGCTTCTTCCCATGCTGAGCAAGAAAGCTTGGCTCGTGACTTTGGACCTCAAAGAGGCATACCTGCATGTCCCTATCAGACAAAACTGCAGAAGATACCTCAGATTTCTTGCTAGTTCAATGCACTATCAATTCTCTGCACTGCCCTTTGGCTTATCTACTGTGCCCAGGGTCTTGACAAAGTGCCTGGCACCAGTAATTGCATTTTGCAGGCAAAAAGGAATCCAAATTTATCCATACCTGGACGACTGCCTGATTCAAGCAGAGAGCAAGGACATTCTACTAAAGCATCTGGCGTACGTAAAAAAGTTAAGTTGCCTGGGGTACACAGTAAATGAAAAGAAATCAAAACTAGTGCCCTCACAACAGATAATATTCCTGGGTGCCAGCTTGAACACAACGGCCCAGATGGCTTATCTCACGCCAGACGAGCAAGGTCAACTGACTCAATATTTTCAATTAATGGCAACAAAGACCCAATTCCCTGCAAGAAAAATTCTGCAGGCCTTGGGCTACATGGCATCTTGCATACTACTAATTCCATATGCCAGACTGCATATGAGGAAACTACAATGGTACCTAAAGAGTGTATGGTCTCAACACTGTCATAGTTTGGAAACAGTTATACCACTAATTCCTTGCCTACAACAGGAGTTTCAATGGTGGGCACAAGCTTGTCACCTCAACAAGGGACAGCCTTTCACTCAACCCACACCCAGGCAGACACTGACAACAGATGCATCGGATTACGCCTGGGGAGCACACATGGCAGGAAAAATGTATCCAGGGCGAGTGGCCCACAGAGCAAAGACATCTCTACATCAATCAAAAAGATATGCTAGATGTACAAAATGCTATTATAGCTTTCAAGGACCTACTGCATCCAGGACAAGTACTATTAAAGACAGACAACACCACAGTTATGTGGTACATAAGCAAGGGGGCACACACTCCTACCCCCTCTGCAGACAAGCCATAACCTTGTGGAACACAGCTGTAAACTATCAAGTTCATCTGCAAGCACAATTCCTGCCAGGAGAGAAAAACACACTAGCAGACGACCTAAGCAGAAGCATTATGGACCCACACGAATGGGAACTGAACCCACAAATATTCAGAATGATAACACAAAAATGGTGTAGCTCAGACATAGATCTGTTTGCTACCCCCAAAAAACTGCCAATTACAGAAATTCTGCACAAGGCGCTACCATCCACAAGCATGGAAAGTGGATGCCCTCTCATTCAGCTGGAAAAAACTACAAGTATACGCTTTCCCCCCTTTACCTCTCCTTCCAAAGGTACTCATAAAAGCCAGGCAGGAAGAGCCAAAAATGATCCTGATTGCACCAGACTAGCCACGCCAGCATTGGTACCCAATCTTAAAGAACTTAACAGAAGAACCACCCTGGATTTTACCACAAATTTCACAGTTGCTGACTCAGCACAACAATCAAATACTTCACAGCCAGCTAAAGACCTTAAATCTAGCTGCATGGAAAATTCCTTAGTCAAGCAAGCAATGCCTCTCTCCAAAGCTGTTATGGATGTCATTCTGGAGGCCAGAAGGCCTAGCACCAGGAAAGCATACTCTGACAAATGGAAGAGATTCTGTGCCTGGAACCAAGCGCACAGCCTTGACCCTCTAGTCCCAAACATTCCTCAGATACTGCAATACTTAACTGAGATGCTGGACAAGGGCCTCTCTTTTTCATCCATCAAGATCCACGCCTCAGCTATCTCGGCTCATTACAACACGGATCCACCAATTTTTTTCTAATCCTTTACTCAAACAATACCTCAGAGGGGCTAAAAACATAAAACTGCCCTGTAGAGCACTAACACCTACTTGGGACCTGAATTTTGTTTTGGAAAAATTAACATTGCCTCCTTTTGAGCCAGCTAACACAGCAGAATTAAAATACATCTCTTGGAAAACTGCTCTGCTACTGGCAGTAACATCAGCACAGAGAGTTTCAGAATTACAGGCACTAATGGCAGTGGAACCTTTCCTCATCTTCCACCAGGACAGGGTGTCTTTAAGAACCAACCCTACGTTTATGCCAAAGGTGGTATCAAGTGTGGCTCTAAACCAAACTATTCACTTGCCAACTTTTTATCCAAAACCACAGAACAAAGGGGAGAGACTACTACATTCTTTGGACATTCACATACGGTTATGCTTCTACTTGGACAAAACCAAAGCTTTCAGAAAATCTGAACAATTATTGGTAGCATAAGCTGCAGGAGCACAGGGAAAAGCCATTTCAAAGCAGACTGTTTCAAAATGGATAGGACACTGTATACATTTCTGCTATACCCACCATGGGAAACCTGTACCTAGCAGCATTAGATCTCACTCCACCAGGGCAACAGCCACTTCAACTGCCTACCTCAAAGGAGTACCTACCAAGAATATTTTGGAAGCAGCAACATGGAGTTCTGTGCATACCTTCACCAAACATTACCATTTGCCTTTATACTCCAAATCCAGAGCTGGCTTCGCCACTGCTGTACTGCAGGGCCTTATAGCCACCCCTAATGCCTTATAGATCCAGCCTCCCTACCTCAGCTTTGGGATTTCACCCAAGTGTAATGACTGCAGCAGTGTAACACGATGAACATAGTATAGTTTTGTACCTACCATAAATGTAGATGTTAGAGTGTAAACACTGCTGCAGTCCAGGTTACCCTCCCTCCTTCCCCTCTTACTTTCTGGTATTTACCTAGGGCGTATACCCTTATTACCCATGGGGGGGGGGGGGGAGTATTTGCTGGTAACTAAAAATGGTTGTTTGCTTTTCTTTTGTATTTTTTACTAGCAATTTGTATTGCCTACCTATTTGTGGGCACCTGACATCTGGGGCAAGAAAAACTGAAGAAAATGGCATCGGCTGCATCTTGTATACCCCTGTAGCACTGACGTCAGGGAGGAGGCGACAGCAACCGACGCCAGACCAAGACTTTGGAACTCTGGCCGACTGCGGGACCGCCTGACGGCAGGATAACCCAAGTGTATGACTGCAGCAGTGTTTACACTCGAACATCTACATTTATGGTGGGTACAAAACTGTACTTTACACGTTACACTATTGTAACTGTTTAAATGTTTATATTTTATGTACATTTCTGCCCTTTTTCCAGTAGGGTACACTGTGGTTACATGTTTAAGCTCAGTACTTTACAAACCCTTTTCAACCCACACTTCTGTACCAGCAGTTTTATATACACATAACATACAGTTCTAATACAATTGTAACACTAGCATCTTGCACAAATCATTTTGACATTCACCAATGATGTATAATTATGTACAAAATTCCAGATAGCTGCTCTGGCAGTATCCCCCTTTGTCACACTCATTTTTGAGGTTTGTAAGAAAAGTTAAAGAAATAGTAAAAGAAGTGATGACCACACTATAGCCACCAAAACAGAGCGACATTCTTTGCTCACCTCCAAAGGTTTGATTGTAAGGAAAATTAAAGACCATCCCCACTCCTCACAACGTGCAAGCTGAGAGTCCTTCTGTGAAGGGCAAACTTTAGACTAGGGGAGGTTCAGGGCAAAGCTACTACAACACCCATGTCAAAAATACACCTATAAAGCCTAAGGTGTAGGGGGCTACTTAGCCTGCAGAATCTCTAATGTTCTGTAATGCTTTTTTATTCCTTACTTCTAAAAGATAAAAAACATGCTGTCTTCTGACTTATTATTGCTACCCAAAATAGTTTGTGTGTGCCCACACGTAATAATTGGTGATATTTAATTACTATATATGCATATTCACACTCTCACACCACCACTGATGTACTGATTTTTCACTCAAACACACATGCAGTGACACTGGCCACTTCTGTCACATGCTTCATTGATTTTTCACATGTGCACAGTAACATTGTCCCTGAAAAGACAGGTTTATCACAGGATGCATTCCCACACCCCTCGTATGCAATCCAGTACTGTAAAAAGTATCGGCACTCACCGACTTTCTTGTCAGAAGTAGTAATGTGGCCTATATGACATGACACCCCACCCTATCCCAACTACGCAAAGCAATCATTTTATTTTTACTGATTAAAAAAAAGTTGCAGTTATAAATGCAAAGCACTTGAAGCAAATTCACTTTACGCTTTCAGAAATCTGGAACAAGAATTTATATATCTTGCAGAAAGATAGTTTTCCACACAGTGAGCTTACAGCTCTGACCTTGGTCCTGATGGCTGCATGGGTTAAAAATAAAAGTAAACGTCTGTACCTACAGGGCTATGTAGTAATAAACAAGTTCCTTACTGACATAGCTGTGGTTTAAGACGACTTCAGTTTATTTTTCCATTATACGATTATACAATTTCCAGAAATAATCTAGTGCTTCCATAACAGTAGTCCGTGGGTTCGATAGAATGGTTTCTCTGACAATGGGAACAGGGTCAGCTTTGCCAAGATAGGGGAATCTGTTACAAGCTGAACTTGAACAAAAATCTCAGTACCATACCTCTCACTTTGTCCAGTAATTCTGGATAAAGCCAAACATAATGGAAGGGCATTTAAGATATTACTCTGATTCACTTAAGTTACTATAATGGCAGGTATTGCATCAGCATACATTTTATGAGAAATATGAACTATGAAGCTCTAATGGCTGACATTATTTACTGATGGTAACGCTCAGTGATTTACTAGATCATCAAAAAAATTTACGAGCGAGAGGGTAAAAATGTTGGGTAAAATTAGGGACCGCAGAAAAAAGTTCTTCATAATTGGACAGGAGTTGTGCTTGCTTCTATGGCTGGTGGCTGAGAGCTGGCCCAATTAACTAGATTATAGTTTGTTTCTTTCGGCTTTTCCCGGTTAGGGGTCGCCACAGCGGAACTCCGGAAGCGCTAATGATTGGCAGTAGATTTTGACGTGCTGGCTTGCCAGGCCTAACGCACAACCTTCAATGAAGGAACGCCCATTCATGCATGTCGCCACACAGAAGACGCTCTGAGAATCGAACGGGCAACGTCTAACTGAAGAAAAAAGGCAGTTAAATTAAAAAAAAAAAAAAAAAAAAAAAAAAAAAAAACTTCCACATGTCCTCTGCATGTGAAGTGAAGGAGACTTAATACTGTCCAACAGTTACCTTGCATTACAGTAATACATGTGGTGGAGTCGAGAGTAATTTTTTCCTACATGCTGGTTGAATGTTTAAAACAAAGGTGACAAGGGCTAATAATATTATTGTAAAAATGGCACTGTTGTAATTTATG